>NC_048576.1:82481080-82586080 GCF_013265735.2 Oncorhynchus mykiss | reverse complement strand
TTCAGCTTTGGGACTGACATAACAAAGTCAGAACCGGCCCTAACCAACAAGGGAAGTTCCTGTCCTTCAGATGTCATTGAGGAAAACGTTATGTATGCCCCATGTGTGTTGGCATTGGTTAACACTGAAATGTGACTGTGACATGGTCATGATCACCACCTGTTGCACACAGCAGGTGAACCACAATGGTCAGAGACAGTCTGTTAGTCTACAGAAGGTCATAGAAAAGTTTATTCCAATCATTTGCATCAATAGCTTAATTCCCTAAATGCATTAAATGGGTTTCCAAACAGCAGCCATCATTATCATACATAATGACATGCTTGGTTCCACTGACATAATGTGTGCAAAAGTGCAAACCAGTCAATTAGTTTAGTAGAACCACAGTGGGTTTGACTATATTCTGCTTGACTGCTGATGAGAAATAGTGTGAGGGCATGAGAGAGAGATAGTTGGGGGCACAGGCATGAGGGGCAGGGAGAGAGAGAGAGAGAGAGACTGTTTAAACGTCAATGCCCGTATACGATTCCTTGTCAGTCCACACACGCTGATATGAGCAACGCCAAGGATTCCATTCATCAACTCGGCTTCACCCCGGTGGATATACACTGATACAGCCGAACAGATAGCATCTACTTCATTCTCACTCACACGGTTGCAGGTTGAGCAGGAATTGCATACACTATTTTTCGTGGATGGTAATGCGGTACATTCTCATGGATTTCCAATGTTCTAGTGATTGGACTCAAACCCGGGAAAAGTAAAAGGACAGGTGCGTGTTGAAGGAGCCCAGGTGTAGCAGCTGAGCCTGCGTTGGACATGGGACCCTATCTTAGCTTTGGGGAATACAGTGCGGAAGGAATAGCGTCTTCGTGAAGGAAAGCTGACTTCGGGCTGAAGCGGGAATCTGAGGCATTGCGCGCGGCAGAAAAATGCGTTCCAACCACGGCTTTATCTTGCTTCTCCTTAACGGAACAGCGTGCTTGGTAAGCAAGAGGGGCGGCGGTGCCCAGCAGTGTAAAAAAAAAAGTTACACCAGTCATATGTGTGTCTGTGTCCATAGTTCCATGTCCATTCACCCCCGTCGTTAATAGGCTACCTCTTTCTTCAGACATGTGCCACTCATTTGTTTGGCGAAAAGTGAAGGGAATTAACCGTGCATATGGTGTCGCACGAGCTACTGGACCCGACAAGGTTCCCTCTCCCAGGGCAGAGACCCGCGTCAGTGAGTAAGCTGTGAGCGGTTGCCATGGATAGCATGCTGCGCCACGGACAACGGTCCCGTACATTAAGTGTGCCTTGAAACTCCAAATTGGAGTTCCTCGGTTGAAGCCTATTCTATCCGTTGCTGAAGTTATTTATTGATGGACAACGAAAGAGGACTGACTCTCTTTGACCGATCATTACTATTTGTTATTAAAAAAAAATGTGAACGATAACTTAATAACGGTACAAAGGCGAGACGAATAGGCTACCTGGCATGAGACACAGTGCAACGTTTCCCCCATACAGGTAATGTCTGGTCAATATTTTAATGTTTCATTTTGCCAGGTTGAGTAAAAAAAAATGAAGGAATTTCTCGAATTTGATATTGACCACTAGCTGTTTATTGCAGGCAACACAATTCGACGTTAGTGCACTGTAGCCTATGCCATTTCAGGTACCACACTGTGCAACCCGGTGTATACTCAATCAAAATTATGTTATGATTAATGATCTGCAATTACCACAGGATTTAGAGTCCTGGTAAATTTAATGATTTTAATGAGATAAATATAACTAACATCAAGATGAAACTAAGTGCCTTATTGGGCATGTTTATTGACCATGTTGTGTGCAAAATTTTAGCCTAGACTTTAATTTTCTAAACAAATTTACGTCATCATTATTTACATTTATATCTATATATAGATTAACAATCTAATTTGGCAAATTTAGAGGCAAATTGTAGCATCAAGAACAAAAACTGAATGACGGAGCAAGGTTGCTTCTTTGATGTGTTGTGTTGTGTTCTGTTGTGACACCTTTGTGTCAGAGCGGCCGACCTTGTGGCTTTGTAAAGGCACACACACTGAATAACCTTGGGCGCTTCTGACTGAACAAAGACTGTAGTCTACAGGTGAAATGTAGGCTATAATAAAGTATTCAAAGTGTTATTACTCACTGGGCACAGATGTCAGTTCAACGTCTAGTTATCGTTGAGTTGGCAACTAATGTAAAGTCAAGGTGAAATCAACAAAACATGTCACCATGTCATTGGATTTAGGTTATAAAGGTTGGGTGAAAAAAGACGGAATCCCCTTATGTTGATTCTTTTTTTCAAATCCTATCAGTTTTCCACATTGATTCAATGTCATCACATTGATTTATTCGATTGAAATGGCGTGGAAACAAGTTGATTAAACCAGTTTTTGCCCACTGGGTAGTTGCCTAATCCAGGATTTTAAGCACAACAAATTCGTAAAATATAGTAAGAATTGGATTCTTAACATATCATACGAATTGCATTTTATTTTATTTTTTTATATTAAAGGATGTAACCAGAGAGTTTCTAAACCCAGAGGTGCAACATCGCAAGACTTTCTGGGAACACTTGCCAAACAAACCAAGCAGAGCAGGCTGGGGTTTGAGAAGTCAGTGAGAGAAGTGACATTTGTTTCCTTAGTTGTTAATTTTCTTGAAATCTAAAGGCACAACCTAGATTCGACCCAACGTCTTAAGTAGTTGAACATATTATTACTCCAACCTCGTGAAAGTGACAAACTGACACCTTCTCATTTTCCTCAAAACCAACATTATATCGAAGCACTGCCTTTGATTTGACGGCCAGCACATTGCAGTTCCCCTTAGACTCAGTGACTTGTTTAAGCCCTCTAGCCAACATCGCCTATAAATGTGATTAGGGATTTCTATTGGAGAAGCAGTTTCTGCCTACGTACTGTACTGTCTTTGATGTAACATATTACACGAAATTGATGACTTGGTACACAATTTGATGTGGTAGTACACAAAAAACGGGGACAATTTTTGGCTCGAGCACCACTTTCAAAACTACTGGCTGAAATGATACAAAAGTTTGAGAGTGCGTCATAAAGTAGGTAGCCTATTTTAAATAAAGACATAGGCCACTGTTTAGCCTACGTGAAATTAAAATGAGATTATGAATCCTTCAAAATAAAAGTCATCATCAGGCCAAATGTACCACCGTCTCAAAATTATTTTTCTTCATTGATTAAACACGTCTTACAAAGGATTTGGGTCGTAAGACATATTATTAATAGATGACATTGGCCCTATTACTTGACAAATTGAATAAATGTTCCCCTTCCATTTCGTCCCATCTAAGAGAGAGATTTTAGGAGTCGGAGAGCATGTTTACGCTTCAAGGTGTATGTTCACACATGCTTGCCACATACTCTCAAATGCAGCAGAATTGCACTAATGATGTAATTAATTGGAGTGCAGTTTCTATCAATATTCTACCATGTTGCCTATCTAAAAACCGTGGCGCACCACATCTCTCAGCAGGGAATCTTGGGTAATTCATTAGCAGCATGACATTGATAAATTATAGAGCAATTAATAAATTATCCAACTTATTACACAATAGAGCTCGGATTAATAATGATAGACCATGCATTTATATTCAAATTCAGCTGATTTCCCTATTGTACCGCCCCACTCAATATCAGTGTGTAGCCTTTGTCTCTAGGGTGTATAAACCCACTCTGTCTGGATGGAAATAAGGTTATTAATACTCTATCAACACGAAGAAAGCAACAATAATGTGATGGATTTAGCGTCTCAAATGTTAATTACTATGCCAAGCATTGGTTGATATGAATAATATAAACAGTCTTAGAGTGCTTTGAAATTGACTGCTATGCTGAGAAATTATAGTACGTTTTTGGCGAGGGTTTAGCAATGTTTCATTCTATGACATGCAGCTCAGAGATGGGATTCATTTGTTTTTAATGGACTAAATGGCTCGAGCATTTAGTGTTATACAGTCAAGAGCCTATTACAACTAATGTGTTGGTTAAATGTTTATATTAGGGCTATTAACTCACCACTAGTCTCATAGCAATCCCATTCGATCCTTACAGTAAGACAGGCAATATCAGGGGCTTTCTCCAGGTTCACACGCACACACACACACACAGATCGAGAGAGAAAGAGAAAGACAGAACGAGAGACAGGTAAGGGGAGTCTGGCTCCTAGCATATCCACTGTGTGCCTTGTGCCCATGCTCATAATGACTGGGGTTACAAAAGGGATGAATAAGGAAGAGAGTGCAGAAAGGGAGAGTTAGCAGTCAAATACAGGGCGAGGGACAGCCTAGTGTGGATAGGATAGAAAAAGACAAGGAGAGAAATGTGTAGAACAGCATACAACGAGAACAGAGAGTATGGAGAGAGACAGAATGAAATGAAAGAGTTGGGGGAGAGAAAGACGGAGAGAAGGAGAGGGATTGAAATGGATAGAGCGTAGAATAGATGGAGGAGTAACAGTAGTAGTAATAATAACGCTACATTTTATTTGGTGGACGCCTTTCAGGACACTCAAGGACATTTTCCATTAACAGTAGGTCTACATCAAATCAAGTGTAACAATCAATGTGCAATTATACATCAAAGGACCAGACAAAACAGGACAAATAAAATGAGGAGGGAGGGCTTGGGTAGAGGATATAAACCCAGTGTAGGGTAAGGGTTTGGGATTAGGGGGTAGGGTTGGGAATAGGCAAAGGGAAGGGTTTAGGGGGTAGGGTTGGGAATAGGCAAATGGAAGGGTTTAGGGTAAGGGTTTGGGTTTAGGGGGCAGGGTTGGGAATAGGCAAAAGGAAGGGTTTGGGTTTAGGGAGTAGGGTTGGGAATAGGCAAATGGAAGGGTTTAGGGTAAGGGTTTGGGTTTAGGGGGTAGGGTGGGGAGTAGGCAAAGGGAAGGGTTTAGGGTAAGGGTTTGGGTTTAGGGGGGACACATGGATGCTGAGAAGGGGTGTGGGACAGAGTCAATCATAGGCTACAGGTTATAGGCTTCCTATAGAGGGGTGTTTTGAGGAGGTTTTTGAATAAGAGGACTGTGGCTTCATGTTGTATGTGTGGGCGTAGTGCATTCCAGAGCCTGGGTGCCGAGCAGCTGAAGGCCCAGGCACCCATGGTGGAGAGGCAGAATGAGGGGGTGACAAGGAGACCAGCAGAGGAGGAGTGGATGGAGCGAGAGGGGGCATAGACTGGGAAAAGGTCAGAGAGGTAGGTAAATGCCAGGTTCTGGAGGGCTTTGTAGGTGAAGGAGTGTCTTAAAGTCAGTACAGGATTGCACAGGGAGACAGTGTAGATTGTTGAGGATTGGTGTGATGTGTTCAGTCGATCTGGTGTGGTTCTGGACCAACTGGAATTTGTTGGTGAGTTTGGTGGGGATACCAGGGAGGAGAGTGCTGCAGTAGTCTAGTCGGGAGGTGATGAAGGCATGGATGAGGGTTTCGGTGCAGTAGTATGCAAGTGATAAGAAGTGAATTGTACTGGTAAAACTAAGACAATACTGTATATTACACATTCACAATCTCGCTTTCTCTCTCACTCACGCACGCACGGACACACACACCACACACACACACCACACACACCACAGGGACGCGTGAGAGGTTATTTGCCATGGAGCACTGGTCTGAAATTTGCATTGTAACCTTCAAACAGCAGGGATCACCAGGGATGAAGGAGCTCTGCTCTCACACACACGCATTCAGTGAACTCACACTCTACCCAGTTTTGGAGAGGCAGGCACGTATTGAACAAGGTCTTCTATAGGCTAGAAGCCTCAAGTTCTCAGAGACCTTGAGAAGTTGCACATGTCCTCCACACTCCACAGATCGTCACCCTCTATACATACAGTAGTTGTCAGAGATCAGGATTTCCAGTGTATTAACTATAGTTTTACAATTCTAAGTTTAAGGGGAAATGGAATGGGAACAACAGAGAGTAACCATAGGCCAACAGAGCTGTGTGGAATATTTGCCCAGTAAGAGATCTGAGGTGCTGTCAAAGGATCTGAAGTGGCTCTCGACTTTCGTGGGTTTTAGCATTAGTTGCGCTCCCTTTCCATGGTGCTGAAAATTTCTTCTTTGTTCCCGTGTTAGTTGCGATTCCTGTCCATGGTGCTGAAACATCAGTGTGATGTCTTAAGTATTACCTGGGGCTTCTCTCAATGAAGTTACGCTGCAGACAGCACTCTGATCTATACAGCTCTATGTTTTCTGGTTATAGGCCGGGCATCTGCAGCTACATGACTGATCTATGTTTATACAGCTGTGTGTTGTATGAGCTTTATGTATATGTTGAGCATCAGGGTCTGTTCTCACTGATCTGTTTTCACTCCAGCCTTTCTACCCCTGTCCACTATGAAGTCTATAGGATCATTACATATCTGTAATCTAGTTGCCAGTGTAATTTTAGGTGTTCGTATTTTCAACTCTTCATATTGAAGAAAGATATTAAACAGAGCATCTTTCCACAGCGTGTTGTGTTATTTAAGGTTAAGAGATTGGCTGAAGGTCATTTTAACCACATGCAGCTCTTTTCCCCTCTTTTGTCTTGTCAGAAAGTCTTTGAGTCATCTTTCTTAGATACCCAGCCCTCCCTTCATAGTCAGTGACCTTGTCCACCCAGATTCATCCCTCACTAAGCAGGACAACACCAGCCATGCTCCCCCTGTACAACAACAATACATCCAAAGCATTCCAAACTGAGACAGAGAGACACAGACTGCACATGGCCACACAAATATGGTACAATACAGCAATGCTGTATCAACACAAACACATTAGATGACTGCCAATGCAAAGCTGTGCATTATAGTCCTAGTGCCTCTCTGTCTTGCTGTCTCCAGGTTCAATCACAGCCTCAAACAGTATCAATCAGTCACAAACAGTACAGTTATACTATGGCCTCACAAACACAGATAAGCTATAGCCATATCTCTTGTCTCTCATTTTCTCTGTTGATTGTTTTGTTTAACCTTTAACTATCCAGGTTTCATTGAGATCAAAAGTTTTTCACAAGATGGACCAGGTCCAAGGCAAGAGCAGGCAGGGTCACGGTGTAACAAGAGGTTACAGACATTAAAACACTTCCCTGTGGACAATGGATTCTTATTGTACTTCAATAATTCCTCCAACAGACAAGAGCTAGACAGACACACTACAGTGAATGAGAGGAGCTTTAGAGAAGAGGCAGAGAAAAGGGCCAGTGGTGTTATTATGGACAGGCTGTCACTTCCTGCTCGGGTTATAAAACAGCTTGAGTTATGCGCAGGCATGGCATGGACGACCCTAGAGGTGCACCATTCTCCTGCCCACCCAGTGAGTACCCCAGTGCTGGCCCTCAGGCCGCCCTCAGCCCCCCAGGCCCTCAGCATCCCCTGCTGCCTGACTGACATACAACAGTAGAGAGGCATGATGGGTAGAGGGAGATTGTGCTCTGTGACACCAGACAGGCACAAAGCTGCCTGTCCACAGACAGAAAACACTTTTCTGCACAAGCGCAATTGTCAAATCAAATTTTACAGATGTTCATCTTACCGTGAAATTCTTACTTAAAAGCCCTTAACCAACAATGCAGTTTGGGGGGCCTCCCGGGTGGCGCAGTGGTTAAGGGCCACCAGAGACTCTGGGTTTGCACCCAGGCTCTGTCGTAACCGGCCGCAACCAGGAGGTCCGTGGGGCTACGCACAATTGGTCTAGCGTCGTCCGGGTTAGGGAGGGCTTGGCCGGTAGGGATATCCTTGTCTCATCGCGCACCAGCGACTCCTGTGGCGGGCCGGGCGCAGTGCACGCTATCCAAGGTTGCCAGGTGTTTCCACCGACACATTGGTGCGGCTAGCTTCCGGGTTGGATGCGCACTGTGTTAAGAAGCAGTGCGGCTATAAGTGTCCTGCTCCTTGAAAGCAGGAGCTCTAGCCTTTAGCTCGGTGCTAATGTTGCCTGTAATCCATGGCTTGGGATATGGGATATGTACGGTCATTGTGGGAACGACATGATCAATGCACTTATTGATGAAGCCGGTGAGTGAGGTGGTATACTCCTCAATGCCATCGGCTGAATCCCAGAATTTGTATTTTGGGCGCCGCCCTATGGGACTCCCAATCACGGCTGGCTGTGATACAGTCTGGAATCGAAACCAAGATCTGTAGTGATGCCTCTAGCACTGAGATGCAGTGCCTTAGACCGCTGCACCACTCGGGAGCCAACATATTCCAGTTTGTGCTAAAACAACAGTCCTGTAGCATCCACATCATCTGACCACTTTCGTATTGAGCAGGTCATTGGTACTTCCTGCTTTAGTTTTTGCTAGTACTCAGGAATCAGTAGGATAGAATTATGGTCAGATTTGCCAAATGGATGGCGAGGGAGAGCTTTGTACGGGTCTCTGTGCGTGGAGTAAAGGTAGTCTAGGGTTGTTTTTCCACTGGTTGCACATGTGACATGCTGGTAGAAATGAGGTAAAATGGATTTAAGATTTCCTGCTTTAAAGTCCCCGGCCACTAGGAGCACCACTTCTGGATGAGCATCTTCTTGTTTGCTTATGGCCTTATACAGCTCGCTGAGTGTGGTCTTAGTGCCAGCAATAGTTTTTGGTGGTAAATAGACAGCTACGAAAAATATAGATGAAAACTCTCTTAGTAGATAGTGTGGTCTACAGCTTATACGTATATGTACTCTACCTCAGGTGAGCAAAACCTAGAGATTTCATCAATATTAGAGAACACGCACCAGCTGTTATTGACAAATTGACACAGACCACCACCCCTCGTCTTACCGGAGGTAACTGTCTTGCCGGTGCACGGAAAACCCAGCCAACTCTATATTATCCATGTCGTCGTTCAGCCAACTCGGTGAAACATAAGATAGAGTTTTTAATGTCCCGTTGGTAGGATAGTCTCGAACAGAGCTCATCCAGTTAATTCTCCAGTGATTGCACGTTGGCCAATAGGACGGATGGTAGAGCCGGGTTACCCACTCGCCAACTAATTCTCACAAGGCACCCGGATCTGCTGCCACTGTATCTCTGTCTCCTCTTCATGCGAATGACGGGGATTTGGGCCTGGTCCGGGAGCAGCAGTATATCCTTCGTGTCAGACTCATTAAAGAAAAAAATCTTTGTCCAGTTCGAGGTTAGTAATCGCTGTTCTGATATCCAGAAGCTCTTTTCGGTCATAAGAGATGGTAGCAGAAACATTATGTGCAAAAATAGGTTACAAGCAACGTGAAAAAACACACAAAATAGCACAATTGGTTAGGAGCCCGTGAAACAGCAGCCTTCCCCTCCGGCGCCATTGTGTGGCATGGATGACCCTAGAGATGTGCCTTTCTCCTGCCCAACCAGTTGTGGCATTCTCCTCTGAAACACTGGTGTACATAGAAAAAAAGGGCCTTGGATGAATTGTGCTAGAGAATATGTTACAGTATGTGTCTGGCAGGAATAGTTTGAACCACACAACAATGATATACAAAGGTTGTAAAAGGCTCTGCATGGTCAATCTGACGTCTGCTGTGACGTCTGCAGAAGTCAGAGCAAACATTCGTGCTCTCAAATATTTTAATGCGGATGGCTTTGTATAGCTCCACATTGACATGATTGGTTGACAGTAGGTTGGGGCGGGAGGTCCTGTATAAACACAAACTCACTTCCTTGACAACTTCCTTCACAACAGCTCTGCTGTCAACCAATAGTGTCAATGCGGAGCTATACAGAGCCCTCTGCATTGTTAAAAAATTTGAGAGCACGCGGCAATGCCGTACAGAGCTTGATTTGGTGTCTGCATGCCTCTGGAGACTCTGCAATTGCGTCACATGGAGGATACAAAGCCTCCGACCACATTTTCAGATCAAGCATAAATTGGCTCTAATTCAATAGAATTAGAAGTAATTTCACCTTTGATTATTAGGAAGGCAGCGTCACACTATTTTATTCCTCTGAGAATGCTAGCCACTCGAGAGCTTCCTATTTGTGCTGAATATACTTTTATTTATGTAAATAAAAAGTTCTCAAGAACAAACAGCTTTAGAGAGTGGTGGAACTCCTTTTTACTGGAAATATAAGCAGGTTTATTAGAAGAGGGGACATCTGCCACCATCTGCTACTACAAAGAGACCACTAGTGATGTCCTCCTGATGATGCAGTGGGCTATGGGTCCCATGCTAACCTCACCAGGCTGTGACGGGCGCTCCTGGTGACATCATCAGGGGTTGATGGGGCTTCTGCTGACCTCACCAGTCTGTGACGGGCTGTTTGGTTACAGTAGGGAGGGAGAAAAGACATACAAGTATCTACCCAACAACCAGCTGACTTAGGGACCTCCAGGGTATAGTCCCGCGATGTTGAAGTGATCTGAAGGACTAGAGTACTATATGTCTCCAAGGGTAGTGCTCTGCTCTGGATGGGTTTTCTGTTTACTGTTCTAGAACAGACTGAGTTTGTACTGTAGCTTAAAGGAGATGAATGATGTCGGTTGGAGCCGTGACAATGTCGATGTAGATGTCCACACACTGTTGATGTTTGTACTATAACCAGACAGAAAAGACAGTCAATACTAACTATGTCCACTGATATGACCTCAAATTAAAGTTAAGCCCAGTATTCCACAGTGCATCACCACAGAGAGAGAGTGTGTTAGAGAGAGTGAGAGGGAGAGATAGAGAGAGGGTGGTAGAGGGAGAGAGAGAGAGAGTCCAGTCCCCTCTCAGGTCCTTTCAGACAGGTGGGCATATACAGTAGTAGAACTCTGCTTTAATCAGTTCTATCCCATCAACCCCTGCTCTCGCTCTCCTCCTGCTATCCTGCTCCAGCACCGCACTCCACTCAGCCGCCTTGTCGATATCTTATAATGTACAAATTTGATAGCCAATTCAGAGCAAGGACTCTCCCTCAGCATACTAAATGAAGCTGCAGGTCCAGTGGGATGGTAGAACTGAACTTGTCCAAAATGAGTAAAGAGCTCAAAACAGAGAGAAAGTGGCTGAATGTAGTGAGTTCATCCACCCAGCATAGAGCTGAATGTAGTGAGTTCATCCACCCAGCATAGAGCTGCATGTAGTGAGTTCATCCACCCAGCATAGAGCTGAATGTAGTGAGTTCATCCACCCAGCATAGAGCTAAATGTAGTGAGTTCATCCACCCAGCATAGAGCTGAATGTAGTGAGTTCATCCACCCAGCGCAGAGCTGAATGTAGTGAGTTCATCCACCCAGCGCAGAGCTGAATTTAGTGAGTTCATCCACCCAGCATAGAGCTGAATGTAGTGAGTTCATCCACCCAGCATAGAGCTGAATTTAGTGAGTTCATCCACCCAGCATAGAGCTGAATGTAGTGAGTTCATCCACCCAACATAGAGCTGAATGTAGTGAGTTCATCCACCCAGCGCAGAGCTGAATTTAGTGAGTTCATCCACCCAGCATAGAGCTGAATTTAGTGAGTTCATCCACCCAGCATAGAGCTGAATGTAGTGAGTTCATCCACCCAACATAGAGCTGAATGTAGTGAGTTCATCCACCCAGCGCAGAGCTGAATTTAGTGAGGTCATCCACCCAGCATAGAGCTGAATTTAGTGAGTTCATCCACCCAGCATAGAGCTGAATTTAGTGAGTTCATCCACCCAACGCAGACCTGAATTTAGTGAGTTCATCCACCCAATGCAGAGCTGAATTTAGTGAGTTCATCCACCCAACGCAGAGCTGAATTTAGTGAGTTCATCCACCCAACGCAGAGCTAAGCTCCGGTGATCCCCTTGAAGCTGACGTAAATTATTAATTAAGAGTCAAACGCCTTGTTTCTTGTGAAATTACCTTTCCCTCCCCCGGCCCTCCCGTCCACGCTAGCCAGTGGAATAATTAGTTATAAGGGCACAGCCGCTCTCCGATTTTAATCATGTAACAGAAGGAGAATATTCCTACAGTGAACGCATTAGGTCTGGAGTTTGGTGGGAGGGAAAACCCCCCACAAAGCGTCAGTGAACACTCTGGAAATATGAGCAGGCGCTTGAGCCTGTAATTAAAAATGTATGTCATATTAGAGATGAAGATTTCAACTCATCAGCCAGAGGAAAATTGAGAGCTTATTGAAGCCATCTGCTGCCCAGGAGAAGGATGTGCTGCAATAACACCTGCTGTGTGTCTCAATATGATCGAATACCATATACACTGTCTCTATACATGTGGATATTGATGAGAAGACAAATCTGAATAGGTACAACTCTCTATTTTCAGTAGCAGTATTTCTCTAGTTGACACCATGGCCTCTCATCACCACCTGAGCACTGTGACAGAACAGAGATTTGAGCCAACTTTCTCCATAATCTCTGTTCTGGCTTTTAGCAACTGTGTGCCGTGACGCCAGGGGAACGGGAGGGTAAAATGGTGTAACTGTCACTTTAATAGTCTGAACATTTCCTGTGGAGCTGGTGGGCTCTTGTTGATCATTTCCTCCCTCTCATCCTCTCCCGTTCCTCTACCCCCTGCCGCGAGAGAGGCCCCAGGCCTGTACTCACTAACGCTTAATGCGTCACAATTACCACAGTGATGGAGCCTGCAGACCCCCCACATTCCCTCCAACCATTTCACTGACTATGACAGACAGACGACAAAATCACCCCCCGCCAACAACCCTAGACTCTGACCTGATTGCACCTTCGCCCTCATTTCAGCTTTGTGTAGCTCAGATCGGCTGATAAGCACTCTTTATGAAGCTTCATAAGTACTTTGAAACCTAACACCAACAGTGTTCCTCGGATTACAACTCAGCCTAATACAGCTGCTGTTAAACAGGTCGATTCATCTTCTTCAAACTGCTGTGCCATGCTATGTCAGTCTTATACAGCACTATTCAGCCTCATAGCATGTGTTTCCATCTTTCACTTCAGACATCCGTCAACATAATCAGGCCAGTGTATAACCTTCAGCACGGTGACTCACTCTACACAAGCGTTCCTTCAAGCCGTTAACCATCTGCTCTAAAGCGAGGGGGATCTCATCCTCATTGTTTTATTACCCCAGTAATCATCCATGAAGCCCGTTCTAACATGTCTCCCACACTGACGCTGTGCACTTCAATCGTTTGTTCTACAGCAGCACTCTCTCTTCCCTAACCTCTAACACACACGTCCTGTCTCACCCCGAATGCTCTGTTTACATTTTCAGCTCCTTAAACGAACACATCTCATGCAAGTTATGGCTCAGTGAGATTGTATTATAGAGGGGACAATGTGTTTGTTGTTCAGCTCTTCTCCTTGCCGTCACTGCCTGTCTGAGTCACTGAATCACTGAGTGTCTGGGAAATGAGCTCAATGTAAAACACAACAGACAGAGTGTCATAAAGATTCATACAGTGGCACATTCCACACAACCCTGGAGGGCACTGTGATGGCCACCACTGAGACTCTGCAGTGCCACCTAGGGAGACTGGCAGACAGGCAGTGTGCTGCTCTTTGCCCACCAGACACCGTCCCATGAAGGGAGAGGAGTCAAACCCAAAGTGGCACATCATTCAGGGACAAGGGGGAACAGTGTATTTGCAATCACAGTCACAGCACCTGGCAAGCACTTTCAGGCAAGAGAAGGCTTCTGAATAGATCCAAATCAATATGTCTTCTGCTCCATGGTTTTATTCATTATTAATAAAGCCAAGGAGGGATTCTCAGGGACGCTATGAGAAATGTTAAATAATATCACATTTTAGCCAACAGGGTTCCTTGTCAGGCTGATGTGTTTGTGTCTGAATGAGGGTCAGCTCTCTATGGGAAACATGGGAGACAGTATTCACTGTGGCCCAGCCCAGGTAAATAGACCAGGGGTGTGTAGTGTTCACTGTGGCCCAGCCCAGGTAAACAGACCAGAGGTGTGTAGTGTTGACTGTGGCCCAGCCCAGGTAAACAGACCAGGGGTGTGTAGTGTTGACTGTGGCCCAGCCCAGGTAAATAGACCAGGGGTGTGTAGTGTTCACTGTGGCCCAGCCCAGGTAAACAGACCAGGGGTGTGTAGTGTTCACTGTACCCAGCCCAGGTACCCAGACCAGGGGTGTGTAGTGTTGACTGTACCCAGCCCAGGTACCCAGACCAGGGGTGTGTAGTGTTGACTGAACCCAGCCCAGGTAACTCAAACAGCCATAGAGGGACCAGACAGAAAGGCTGAGGTCTGGGGACTCCTCATCTCCTCCAGAGTCCATAGCTAGACCATAACACAACAACATCAGTAGGGAATCCTCTACAGACTGCTGCAATGCAATGCAAGTTGTTACGAAAGGAAATACATGTTTTAGAGCGACAGAAAATCAATATTACAAAACTGTCTGAAATGCAAGAGAACAAATCTGAGTGAGCCTGTAGAAATCTGTATAAAATGGAGTAAGAATGAGTAAAACGTAATAATCCTGACTAAGCCGGTATAAGGAAGCCCTGACACTCTAAACAGTGGATGGATCAGAGCACAGACAGAGCAGCATGCATTATGAATCACTGTATAACAGTGGGATCACTGGGAGAAACCCTGCTCTATCTGGCAGAGAGAGAGAGAGAGCATGCACACAAACACACACAAACACACACGCGCCTCGCTAATAGGGTACTGTCCACACACATTCCGGCAACCATCCATTGCATAATGACACTAACACAAACAGAGGAACGGCGACACAAACAGACTCCTATCCTTTCCACGGGTAGATCAAAAGGACAGAAGAGCACTCCAGGCTCCCACAGCCAACAGTGCCTACCTGTTAATAGATCATTACCATCTAATAATTACTCATTACAGCCTGCTCTCACACACACTCCACAAAGCCACGGCTGAGCCGAGCATGACTATCTTATCTCTCTCTATCCTTTCTCCTCACTCACTGTTAACATCTGACAGTTTTGTGTGTGTGCCAAAACAGATTTTTTAATTAAAACATAAAAAACCTTAATTGCACATCAAGGTTTATTCGCCTGCCCTCCTCCAACCCCACACTGAAGGCACCGAAGCAATAATTGTTTCTCCACTCAGGCCTGCACTATGGGGCTTAAATCTGTACCTTCACCCCCCCCCCCCCCCCCCCCTCCCCCCCTTCCACCCCCCCCCCCCCCCCCCCCCGATTTCTATTTCATCTGCTGCTTGGGGAGCAATATAGCTTCTCTGAAAACCAGACGTTAAGGTATATCTGTTCTCAACCTGAATAGACACCAGAATGTAACAGCAGCAACATATATACCTGCATACTCAAACATTCATTTACTATAAGAGTACAACATTGATAGAATGTCACAGTTGATATCTATAGCACCAGGAGCTAAATTAAGTATCGATTACATCTTTCATTCCTTTTCTGTCCTTGTTTCTTTACTCCCTTGATAATAACTCCCCTTTCCCCTTTTTTCTCCTCTTTCCATCTCACTCTCCCTCTCTTTTTTCTCATTCTCTCTCTCCCTATCCCTCTTTATCTCCAGCTGGCCCTGGGTCAAGAAGATGACTCTCCAAGCCCCAAGAGCTCCTCAGCAGACGGGTCGTCCTCTAAGACGGTGGGTCTCCTGGGGAGTCAGACTCCCCTTTCCCCCCTGAGTCGCTGGATGCTCCAGAGTAAAAGTCGGGCAGCCAATGCCACCTCCCTGGAGCTGCCCTACCGCTCACCCATACCCTTCTCCAAGCAGGAGTTCTGGGAGATGCTAGGTAGTGACCTGATGAAGCCAGACACCTCCTCTTCCTCCCGCGTCAAACGCCGGCCCATCGTCAAGACGGGCAAGTTCAAGAAGATGTTTGGCTGGGGAGACTTTTACTCTAATATCAAGACGGTGCGCCTCAACCTGCTGATTACCGGCAAGATCGTAGACCATGGCAACGGAACGTTCAGCGTCTACTTCCGCCACAACTCCACGGGCCAGGGCAACATCTCAGTCAGCCTGGTGCCGCCGGTCAAGGCGGTGGAGTTTGACCTGGAGCGCCAGAGCGTGGTCTACCCCAAAGACTCTAAGATCTTCAACTGCCGCGTGGACTATGAGAAGGTGGACCGCAGCAAGCGCACGTCGCTGTGCAACTACGACCCGTCCAAGACCTGCTTCCAGGAGCAGACACAGAGCCATGTCTCCTGGATCTGTTCCAAGCCCTTCAAGGTCATCTGTATCTACATCTCCTTCTACAGTACAGACTACCGCCTGGTCCAGAAGGTCTGCCCGGACTACAACTACCACAACGAGATGCCCTACCTGCCCTCGGGCTAGAGGGGGACACACAGGAGGGGGAGAGGAGGGACGAGGGGGGGAGTGACTCTGTAGGGTGAGGGGCCACCAGATTGAGCTGGATTCAACTTTTTATGTAATTTGCTGCAACGCCTCACAAGACAACCCCTCGTTGTAGCCAGACTACTGTACCCTGTAAAAACGTATATATGCAAAACATACAGTATGCACAGTGAGGCATTGATATTTAGAGTGCTTTAATAAAGCATTCATCGACAGAAACAGTAGTAACTAGCACGTCCAACATCATCACACACGTTTACCTCAACTCAAACCTCTAATTTCGCTACCTACTTTGCTAAATACAGAAAACGCCTACAAACATCTATGAATGTTTTCGTGAACTACTGCACACTGTCATTCAGGCGAGGTAGCACTCTACTTTCAAAAGGGCATCTTCCATTTGTTTCTGTATGGACCCATGTCCCAATCTTTCCCAATGCTCCCATATCCCACCCCTCTCTCTCCCCACCCCTATGTCATCCCGATAGGCTATCCCACCCCTCTCTCTCCCCACCCCTATGTCATCCCGATAGGCTATCCCACCCCTCTCTCTCCCCACCCCTATGTCATCCCGATAGGCTATCCCACCCCTCTCTCTCCCCACCCCTATGTCATCCCGATAGGCTATCCCACCCCTCTCTCCCCACCCCTATGTCATCCCGATAGGCTATCCCACCCCTCTCTCTCCCCACCCCTATGTCATCCCGATAGGCTATCCCACCCCTCTCTCCCCCACCCCTATGTCATCCCGATAGGCTATCCCACCCCTTTCTCTCCCACCCCTATGTCATCCCGATAGGCTATCCCACCCAATGTTTATTCTAAAGGTATGACATTCTGTCAAACATCATCTCTCTCTTTCCCTGAATTATGTAACCTCTTTGACATAGAAAATAGAGATTGAGAGAGTGTGAAAGAAAGAAATAGAAAAAAAGGAGAGAGAGAGAATGAAAGTGGGAGAGGGGGAGAGGGAGAAATGAGAGATTCAGAGAGCTCTTTTAATTAAAGTGGAGGAATGAGAAGGAGATGTAGAGAATTCAGCTCCTTCTATTGTCCCCTCTGTATAAAAAAGATTACATTTTGTTGCAGTCAGGATTCCTGATTTCAAGCTTTGATAACTTCAGCTGTGTGTGGGAGATTTCTCTTTCCTGACAAATGCTGTGTGTTCACTAAATTCTGATCATTATCTGGAATAAATTAAAATAAAACTAATTAAGGCTTCACCGAGAGAGGGCGAAATGTATTCCTGGAAATCAAGTTAGGATTATTAGGATGCGAGCGAGGAGCACAGCAAGGGGTATAGTGGATAGTTGTGTTATGGCTCCCTGGCCCAGCAGCTTAGCCCTCAGTTAACTGCTATCTCATCAAGATGAATAGCCACTGGCTGGCTGAACTCATGTCCATTTCACAAACAACAACACTAGACAAAATACTGTATATATCTAATTTAGGGACAACTGATTCTGTACTGACAATATGGGCTGTTTGGAAATGAACTCATAGCACATATAGACTACGTGATGATTTCCTGACTCTGTATTTCCCAATGGCAGGTGTCATACTTTGAACACTGAATGCATAAGATATGGTATTACTAATGTATTTGTAAAAAGGAAAACCCTCATTGTAACAGAAGTGATTGAACCCCATGGCCTTTGGCACTGCTGTGCTCTGATTAGTCTGGAGAGAGCTTAGTGGGGTTTCTGTAGCACTGAGGCTTGGGAGGCCAGTGTGTGACTTGGATCAGGAACCACTCACTATAAGTCCTCCTCCTGTGGGGGGTATGGGAGCATCACGTCAGGTAGAGATGGAGCAATTTGACTGTAGATAGAATAGAAGAGAGAGACAGAATAAAAGAGAGAAAGGCTCACTCACAAGGCTATATATAGGAAGTACTGTAAGTGAGATCTGAACATCAAAGTGTCTGGGTGTTTAATTTACTGTTAAAGAGGCGGGTAGCTCCTGTCTTTATGAGGCCATAACCACAACATCTCTGTTAGCCTCCTGCCGTTGCTGCCTCTCTCAGACTGCCTCTCTGCTGCCTCTCTCTGGCTGCCTCTCTCTGCTGCCGTTGCTGCTTCTCTCTGCTGCCTCTCTCTGCTGCCGTTGCTGCTTCTCTCTGCTGCCTCTCTCTGCTGCCGTTGCTGCTTCTCTCTGATGCCTCTCTCAGACTGCCTCTCTCAGACTGCCTCTCTGCGACCGCCTGTCTCTGCTGCCTCTCTCTGACCGCCTCTCTGCTGCCTCTCTCTGCTGTTTCTCTCAGACTGCCTCTCTGCTGCCTCTCTGGCTGCCTCTCTGCTGCCTCTCTGACCGCCTGTCTCTGCTGCCTCTCTGACCGCCTGTCTCTGCTGCCTCTCTCTGACCGCCTGTCTCTGCTGCCTCTCTCTGACCGCCTGTCTCTGCTGCCTCTCTCTGACCGCCTGTCTCTGCTGCCTCTCTCTGACCGCCTGTCTCTGCTGCTACTTGAACAGCCCTGCAGTGTCCAGCAGGGAACATTAACCACTAACATCACAAAGATATTACTGTTTATTCAGACACATCTACACTTCAGGCCCCTGATGCTTCCTGTTGATTTGTTTTTCCTCTGAGCAAATGTTTTACTTGAAAAGACAATATGCAGTGGTTTGGCTGCGGTGGTTCTCCCTTGTTGAGAGGATGTTTGTAAAATAGATCTGTCTGGTTTAATCACTTGTGTCACAGTCAATCCTCATAGTCACACCTGCTGTGTTTAAATGCACACTAATAATCTGGAATTAGTCAGAATCAGAATTCAATGAGTCTGAATTAAAAAAAAGTAAACACCCGTATTGGACAAGAAGAGTCCAGTAATCTGAATGAGCTAATTTCAAGTGGAACGAGTGTACAAGTGAAATACTCCTTTCCTAAACAATTTGTCAGTATTTGGCATGTAAACATTACATTCAGATTACTGTTGTTTGCATGACAGCTTTCTGGTGAATATTTGCAATTGTCAAGAGGCCGTTTTGGACCTCTTAGGAACAAATTAAACATGAAAGGAAGCGATTGAAGACAAAAAATGATGTAATGCTCTGCATTAGTTGTTAGTGATTGCTACCTTTTGGGAAAATGTGCCTCATGCAACCATCAATGGAATATCATTATACAGTAGTAAGCATGCAAACAGTCTAGACAGTATTCAGAACATATTGGAGTCCAAGTGCACTTTATTTGTTTGTTTATTGGGATCCCCATTAGCTTTTGCAGAAGCAGCAGCTACTCTTCCTGGGGTCCACAGAGTTCATCTGAATACCCAGATACTCCAACAGAATTGTGCATGTAAGCATAGTACCTTCCCTGTCTCACAGTAAACTGATGCAAGTAGTGCCTGGCAAGACCCTTTCCCTCTCAGAGTTGGCATGCAGGGAAGTATAGCCTCATGTCGCAGTTTGTAATGTTGGGATTTACCAACTAGTGTGTGGAAGTCTGCCATTGGCCTAAACTCATCCTACTCCTCTTCTTCCTTACTCCTCTTCTTACTCCTCTTCTTACTCCTCTTCCTACTCCTCTTCCTACTCCTCTTCCTACACCTCTCTGCCCATCTGGGCTCTCTTTCCCCCTACCCACAACATGCCCTCCTATCCTCTCTGTGTCTCTCCTATCACTGTGACCTGGCCAGCTCCCCTAACCTCTCTGCCCCCATGTTCCTGTGTTGGGGCTACCTCCCCTGCCCTGGCGCTAAACTCCACTGTGGGCAGGTCCTCATCCATCTCTCTTTCTTTCCCTCTATCCCCGCCCGCCAGAGTCCAGCTTGGAGCTCATCTGGCTAATCTCTCGGCTTAACAGTAAGGCCAACTGAACCCTCACAGTGAGAACACACACACATGCCGGCGCAAACACACACACATCGCAGTGCTACAGAGACATGAACAAAGAAGATTATGTACACAGTACCTCCAGCCCTTGTTGACAAACAGGCTGGTATGGGTGCTTCTCTCTCCCCCCCCCCATTCAAAGTATTTTACCTCAGCCTCCTTCCAATCGGTCAGATTAAAGACAAGAAGACTTCCTGGAAAGCAGGCTTAGGCCTGGAGGTGTGCCAACCTGCCTAACCTACTGACGCCCCCCTCACCTCCATCCCTCCACCAGCCCTGTGGCAGAGCATCTGGATAAGACATCTGGACACACCTTTCAGAGGAGATATGGAGTAAAACACCTCGAGGTGGAGCCCCACCCCCTCCTGCCAACTACAAAACCAACAGAGATACTGCTGGACTGTTATGACTGCTGGGTCACATGTACCGACTCTCTACCTTCCTCAGTCCCTCGCTCCAATCCTCACCCCATCCTCGCAAATTAACAGCAATATATCACTGAGACTCCACCGTGCTCCTCTATGGCTGTTCAAACAGAGGGTGCTGCTGGTTGGAAGAAGAGATAATGTTGCTGTAGGATGGCCAGTGTTGTTATTGTGACAGTCTTATTGTTGTCCAATGGAGTGCCAACAGACTTGTGGACAGTTGGCCTTCCATAGGCCACAGGGCAATGCTTGTCCTCTCAGCACACAATAGAAACAGAACTGACCGTCAGATATATATATATATCTGGTGAATATTATATATATATATATACAAACTACAAGTTCTCCGACCTAAATAAAGTTGTATTTAATGTGGGTCATGCCGTGGAGTTGTCTGTTTTATCTTTTCACATTCTTTTGTTTCAGTGTCATGTTGATGATATAGCGTAAGGATGATATGATGGCATTAATTGTGGTTTCCGACATTCAAAAAATCAATAAAGTACACTCAAGAGCTTATCACTTCAATTGTAGAGAAACAGGCTCCATATATATATATATCTTCTTTCGCTTGACAAATTCACTGGGAGCCAGAAAGTGTCAATGTCGATGAAATCTTTATTTTGTCTCATTTGCATATGCTCATATTGTGCGCCAACGGCAAAGAAAAGATGTGACAATGTGTGCTAATGGCCCTTACAGAGACACGAAGAGAGAGAGGAAGAGGAAAGAGAAATAACAAACTAGAGAAAAGTGGGTAATGTTTCAACTAGGATGATGCATGCAACTCCTTTAATGAGCCTCTCCTTTCTTTCTTTCTTTGTGACTTTTCTCTCTCCTTCATTTGGGGAATGGAATTGACATTAAATCCGTTGGGCTTCTTAATAAAATCCCAGACAACTGTTAACGAGGAGATGAGTTCAAACATTCAGCTCACTACATCCCTTTAAACAAGATCGATTACGGCATGGCTGGCGGCGAAGCCCCTCTCCTCCATCTCCTCATCCCTCTGCCAACGCCCCCTTGTTTCCATAAAAGCGCCGCCTGCCTCAGGATAACCTTGCTGGAGATGATGAAAGAAAAGGGAAAAAGTCAACAAGATAGAAGAATAGAAATCTCATTTGGAAGCCAGGGTTCTGGTGAATGTGAAATCTATATAACAGCAATGTTGTGGTTGACACACAGGAAGAGAGGAAGCTGGTAGTGGTGAAGGAGAATAGAGTTTACATGGAACAGTCTAAAGGGAGAGAAACAACGGACACCAGTGTTGTCGTACTGGCACAGACTGAGGCGTTTTGGCTCTCTGGGAAGAGAAAACAATTTGTGAGTGCGAGCATCTGGTTGGGGAAGTGGCGTTTCAGCAGGAGTAATAGGGAACAGGACCATAGTCAATTGAGAAAATAACTAGTGATGGCATGAGAAGGTGGGAGGAGGCGTGAAAAGCTAAAAGTGATAAATAGACATTCACACAAGTAACCTTGAGCTATGGAAAAGTGTATCCGAAGAGCAAGACAAGACTTGAAGAGCGAATGAGAGAGAGAAACAGAGAGAAACAGAGAAAGGGAGAGAGCGAGAGAGAGATTATTTGCTGGGCATGCGTACTATAAGTCGCCCACCTCTTAATTATACCCAACATGCCCTCTATATGCATAATATTACCAGCTAATCACGGATTGCCCATTATTGTCTGAGTCAACAACAGAATACTGTACCTCACCTGCCTGGGAACATGGCCTCAATTGTAGTACCCCAAATGTAGTATCTCAATTTGTAACATCATCCCTCCATAGAGGTATCTGTTACCCAACAATACTAAATCTATCACAGGTTCCTTTATCTACAGGTTATTAATCCCATTCACTTTACTAATACCAATATCAAGACTATCCTTTCTATAATCAGCGGCTGAATCGGTGAGCTGTGACACTAATTGGCCCTAGGGTCTATTTCCACACACCAGGCACGGTGACTTGGCTGCTAAGACCACCTAAATGTTCTGTCTGCCCCATGGCACAATGAGTAGAATTGCTTGAAATTAGTTTTAAAACTGCAACATTTTCTCTCCGCCCATGGCAAAATGCACAGAATTGCAGAAAATCAACTTCAACATTTCTAAACATTTGACCCACTAGGTGGGGGCCCCCCAAACCAAATCTCACTGAGGCCTCCCAAAAAGATTGGACCGGCCCTGCACACGAATGCTCTAAGTGGTTTCATGTTCCAGCATTCTAATAGTCTCTCTGGACTGCCATTCCAATCATGCAGAGCAGTGGGTTTGTGGGGCCTGGGGGTTATTAGCCCAGTGTGTTAGATTAGAGGCCCTCAGAGCTGGTTCATGTGTGGGAGGGAAGAACAAACAGAGGCCAAGATAGCCAGCCTGATTCTGTGCCTGAGCCTGCATGATCCCTCAGCTCTGTATCCATGCCCCTGATGGAACACTAACTGGGCCTTATGCACTATTCACCACTTACACAGGCAGTGACAGAGGCTGGGAGAGAGCCCAGGCCAGAAGGACACTGAGGGAGAGAGAGTGATGGAAATACATTGTGTTGAAAGAGGGGTGGACAATAAGGGCAGGGGGGTATACACTAAGTGTACAAAACATTAGGAACACCTGCTCTTTCCATGACATCGACTGAAGAGGTGAATCCAGGTGAAAGCTATGAACCCTTATTGTTGTCACTTGTTAAATCCACTTCATTTAGTGTAGATGGTTAAATAAGGATTTTTAAGCCTTGAGATAACTGAGACATGAATTGTGTGCCATTCAGAGGGTATATGAGCATATGCCTTTGAATGAGGTAGGGTGATGTGTGGTGGTCTGCTTTCGAGACTTTGCAGAGTCCATGCCCTGACGAATTGAGGAAGGTGCTCTTCATGTTTTGTATTTTATTTATTAACTTTATTTATTTATTAACTTCTAGTTAATCAGGGGAGCCCAATTGAGACTAGGGTCTCATTTTCCAATGCTGCCCCGAGACCACAAAGCAAATGGAAAGTTGTAGATATGGAAAGATAAAGAAAAACTCTAACTGTATGTGTGCGTGCCTGCGTGTGTGAGTATGTGACGCAGTGAGAGATTGTTGGAAAGGAACAGGAACAGCCCGGGGGATACAGTGGAGTCAAACTGAATCAACTAATTAGATTAGAATCATTTCACAATGGCTTCAGACACTGTAAATCATTATTTTATCCTATTATCTTGTGAGGAGAAAAACAAAGCCTTTAGTATAGAAACATGAACTACCATCAACAATATAGTGAAACTACAATCAGTTGTCACATACTAGTGTCACTAGTTTCATAATCCTGCTACATTTCAACTGACCTTGTAGATGCAGTTTCAAATAATTGCTGTCCATGGTGCTGAAATCTCTGATTCCTGCTATTTGCTTAATGTTTCCATTGGACATTTCACATCACTCAGTCCTCTGGGATGCAGTTGGCTTTCTCTTCTGGTCATGAACGTGTCACAGCAAACCTAAAGGTCCTCAAACCTATTTTGACCATGACCACAATGATCAATAAAGTACATCATGTTACTGTGCCAACAATATGAGCCCACTCCAGTGTGTCTCAATGGGGTCAACTGTTCATCTGTGCACAACAAAGAGAGATGTGTCCATCAGTGTTGACATTAAGGACAATATCTGTCTGCGTTAGCCAATAAGACAGTGTTATCTGTAGGTTATGGTGAAGGCATCAGGTCTCTGATCTCTGGATCAGCCAACAAAGAGGACATTTCCACTTAACTAAGCGAAGCTGAAGAAAGGTGTGATTAACATTCAGTGACAGGCCTTTAAATATCAGCCAGGGATGACAGTGGTGCCCTTTGGCAAGGTAATTATTCACTCTGCTGAAAGACCATCAGGTGTGTGTGTGTGTGAATGTGTGAGGGGTGGGTCTGAGTTTGAGCCTTTAGTTTTGAGGCGGTGTGTTTGAGAAATACAAGTAACAGCATCTGTTCATTCAGTCTAGATGTGAAAAGTGTTTGTGTCTAACTCAGTAATGCAGACAGACGCTAAGGGGCTTTAATAGGCTGATACATGTGAGATACGGACATTAGACAGCTAGAGAGAGAGAGAGAGAGAGAAAGAGAGAAAGAGAAAGAGAAAGGGAGAGAGAGAAAGAGAAAGAGAAAGGGAGAGAGAGAGAGAGAAAGAAAGAAATGGAGAAAGAGAAAGGGAGAGAGAGAGAAAAAGGGAGAGAGAGAGAAAGAGAAAGGGAGAGAGCGAGAAAGAAATGGAGAGAGACAGAGAGAGAGAGAAAGGGAGAGAGAGAGAAAGGGAGAGAAAGAGAGAAAGCGAGAGAGGGAGGGAGAGATAGTGAGAAAAAGAGAGATCAAGCAAGAGACAGAGAGGGAGGAGGGAGAGACATGAACTGGTAAAGGTTAGCTTTCTACCGCTCCATCACTGTCTCTGTCTCAGCCTCTCCAGACCCCCATCTCTCTTAAAATCTTTTTTTCTCTTTTACCTCCAAGTGAACAACATTTGATATGATCTACTGAGGAGGTGCTGTCGTCCTCTCACACCGAGTTGAGACCCAGACTACAGCCCAAGGCCTGATGGGGTGAGACTCTTATTGAGAAGCTGTCCTTCAAAAACTGCAGCTTGACAAAAAATAAATAATAACATTTTTCCTCCTTCTTCTTGTATTTCTGTATCTCCCTCTCCCACCTCTCCGGGTGTTTCTTCTGACAGTCTGCCTACTGTGGGGTTGTATCTTTGGGGCTGATCACCCCCCCTTTTGTACCTCCCCTCCCTTCCTTCATTGTGTGAGTGTTGGGCTCGGATCATTATCGGCAGCCCTGAATGGGATTTATCATGCGATGTGCAGAGTCAGCTGCAGTTAACGTGCAACACCCTTCGCCACTTCTCAATCAATCTTCATTTGCCTCTTTTCCTCACTTTTGTTCGGGGAGACAGATTTCTCTGGTGAGAAACTTTAGTTCCTTTAGTTTTCCACTCTCAGTAAACAGAATAGAAAGTGTTACATTTTTGCCCAGGACAGATTCTAAAACATGAAAGTAGGTTTCAAAAATCATCCATAGATATCACCCTACAGACAAGTCAGGAATATTACACGCTAATGAAACACCACATCCACAGAACCAGCTACAATTTAGGAAAGAGGACTTTTTATTTTTGCAGCGCTACGACATTATTGGAATCCCTTAGATGTAAAGATGAGAAGTTTGGCCATGTTCCCTGTATAAAATGCCTGAATAAAAAGCTTGCTGACAAACTCGTCTCTTTTATTGCTGTGAATGGATTGCATTTTGTGCCTGGGTCATATCGTTTACAGCACAGTAAAAGAAGAACGCCAGAGAGAGGGAGATTGTTGCGGGGAAATCATTGGGAAGCCTATGTTACTGTGACATGGGAATTCATTTTTGAGTCCTTCATAGTTGACTTTTTGACATGAATGACCTCTGCATGTATGATTTGTGATAGGAAACCTGCAGGTCCCAAGAAGGTTGCAGTCAGATCTGGTAGGACTGAGGCCGTAACACCAACACTTGGCCTATGGGTTCATACTCTGACCCAGTGGTAATCAAACAATTTTAGCCCTAATACCATCTATATACTATCCTATAACCCTAAAACAGTCTATATACTATCCTATAACCCTAATACCGTCTACATACTATCCTATAGCCCTAATACCATCTATATACTAACCTATAGCCCTAATACCGTCTATATATGATCCTATAGCCCTAATACCATCTACATACTATCCTATAGCCATAATACCGTCTATATACTATCCTACAGCCCTAATACCTTCTATATACTATCCTATAGCCCTAATACCGTCTACATACTATCCTATAACCCTAATACAGTCTATATACTATCCTATTGCCCTAATACCGTCTACACTATGCTATATCCCTAATACCTTCTATATACTATCCTATCGCCCTAATACCATCTACATACTATCCTGTAACCCTAATACAGTCTATATACTATCCTATTGCCCTAATACCATCTATATATGATCCTATTGCCCTAATACCGTCTACACTATGCTATATCCCTAATACCGTCTACACTATGCTATATCCCTAATACCATCTATATTTTATTTTTATTTTTTTACCTTTATTTTACTAGGCAAGTCAGTTAATTCTTATTTTCAATGACGGCCTAGGAACAGTGGGTGAACTGCCTGTTCGGGGGCAGAACGACAGATTTGTACCTTGTCAGCTCGGGGATTTGAACTTACAACCTTTCGGTAACTAGTCCAACTCTCTAACCAACTCTCTAACCACTAGGCTACCCTGCCGCCCCAGTATGATATGCTATCCTATATCCCTAATACCGTCTATATACTATCCTATAACCCTAATTCCGTCTATATACTATCCTATAACCCTAATACCATCTATATACTATCCTATAACCCTAATACCGGCTATATATGATCCTATAGCCCTAATACCGTCTATATACTATCCTATAACCCTAATACCGTCTATATATGATCCTATAGCCCTAATACCGTCTATATACTATCCTATAACCCTAATACCGTCTATATACTATCCTATAACCCTAATACCGTCTATATATGATTCTATAACCCTAATACAGTCTATATACTATCCTATAGCCCTAATACAGTCTACATACTATCCTATAGCCCTAATACAGTCTACATACTATCCTATAGCCCTAATACAGTCTATATACTATCCTATAGCCCTAATATAGTCAACATACTATCCTATAAACCTAATACCGTCTACATACTATCCTATAACCCTAATACCGTCTATATACTATCATTTAGCCCTCAACCCTCTCCATGCCCTTGACTATACCTTGGTGTCGAAGTCTTGATGCTGGCTATAAAATGCTTCCATTGTGGATACTGAAAGACTGGGGACCTGGTGGTAGTTGGCCAGATACAGTGTGTGCGTCTGCTCATTACCTTTAGCATATTAGAATACTAGCATTTTGTATTGGGTTGTAGAGGTCGCATAGACCACAGGATTCCAATTCACTGTTGAACGCCAACAGAATTATTATGATTAATGGCTGAATGTGCAGCGTTGAGTTGACTTGATTCCTTTTTAGACCCAAAAAGCATTGGCTTAAATGTACCCCTCTGGAACGCAATGTTAAATTGGGAGATGGTCTGAAGAGAGAGATACAGTAAAGAGCAACTAAAGAGAACAAGTTGCACAATAAAACACACATACAGTATGACTGCTCAAATGCACGCTCACACGCGCGCACACACACAGTTCCAGCCACTCAAGCAAAGCCAATCCCTTCTCACAATGAGGGGATTTGGGACAGTATCAAACAAGCCAGCCAATTGGAATTATGAGCAGGGTCAATGCTTCACATAAGACACAGAGACTCCTCTGCCACTAAAATGACTCTCCCTACCTGGCCTTTGTCCTTGACCGCTTTTGACCTCTCCTCCGTGGGGATTGAGTTATTCGACCCTGTGGCCCGGTGGACATCACCCAGCAGCCATCACTTTACCACCTTACCTTCCTGCCACGGAGGAAATATGGCAGCTGGAACAGTGCTTATTGATGGAGCCTGTGGTGGTGGTGAAAGGGTTGGTATGGGGAGGCAACAAGGTGAGGGTGGGGAAGTGGATGTTTTATGAGGCCATTAACATTTAGTTCCCCAGCATTTCAATCCGCGTGTCTATTAAAGATGGCTGCTCCTCCTACACGTTCCCCATCCATCACACCGCCAGAGAGCCACCCCACACTGACAGACAGCTCAATATGACAGAGAGAGAGAGAGGAGGAGGGAGGGAGGGAGTGTTCAGCAGTAATGGAACAACCGAGACAGAGAGAGTAAGACAGATAGAGGTAGCCTACAGAGTGTACAATTACCCATGAAAACAAGGAAAGAATTTGCCAGAAGAACCAACAATATGGACAAACAGAGAGCTCCTCACAGAGCAGCATCATCACTTTACTCCCAACATGGCTCCTTTATAGCCAACAGTAGTGGTAAGTTAGGAGCAGTGAAACAGACTCCATAGTCGGAGCAGAAACAAAGCTTCTGGTTGGAAAATGAAGTCAAACAAGCGGTAAATAAAAACAGACCCTGAGAAATAGATGAGGTCTCAGTTCCCCCAGGCAGTGTGTGTGTGTGTGTGTGTGTGTGTGTGTGTGTGTGTGGGCCAGACAGGGCTCCCGCTTTGTTCAGGCTCTGGTAATATGCTGGCCCCTCCAGGTCACTGCTATTAATTACAAAACGTACCCAGCTCTCCCTCCTAAATTTAGAGGCAGAGTCCAGTGACCGCCTGCTCCTGCTGATGCCACGATCGCTGGGTACAGGGAGAACAGAGCCCTGCTGCCTTCAGACCAATCACATACAGTATCCACTGCTCTCTGGCCAATTGGAGCCAAGCCCTGGTAACTTCTGACCAATCAGGGGCAAGGCTTCAACATTCCAGCCACTGAGAGCCACCACAGCCAAAAGCCGGACCCCTTCTGACCACTCAGAACAGAACACACACATATAAACACATCTACTGCAGACCCCCGTGCAATTAGCATTTCGTTGGTAAACAGCTGTTGTGGGTCTGCTCACCTTCCTGAGGCCTTTAATCTTAATTAACAGCCGCACACATATGTGTAAGAACACAATCCCACACAACACCGGCCCAGCCCAGCTCTCACTGGCTACAGTACATGTGTAGGTCAGACAGCAGACAGGGGAGTCTGCTCCACAACACGTCACCAACAAGGAGAAGAGAGGGAGTGGAGAGAGAACGAGAGAGGGTAAACGAGACAGAGACAAAGAGAGATAGAGAGCAAGTCGCTGAGGGAGACAGAAAGAGGGAGAGAGAGAAAAAGAAGGGTATACCGTGCTGCAACCTTGTGTCCCCGCGCCAGACTGTCCCTGGGCCACCATGCCCACCTCCAGCAATTAATCATGTGATACTGAGCTTACTCAACCGACAACCAGCTCCCCCACATCCTCATTAACACTGGCGCAAGAGAGGAAGGAGAAGAGAGGAGAGGAAAAGGGAGATGCAACAGTGTGAAAAAAGAACGATGCAAAAAGAGAGGGAAATAGCGGAAGTGATAAGAGAACAGAGGAGAGGACAGAAGAGGAAGAGCAGAGAATACACAGACATTGCCTGGGATTGTAAAGGAAACATAAGGAGGCGCTGTGCCAGCCTCTGCAGAATGCTATCTATCTCTCAGACTGGTGAGGCAGGCACCATGCTGGCACCAACGTTATTCTAGCCCCCATACGGAGAGAGAGAGAGGCTGTGACAATGTGTGTGTGTGTGCACATCCATGTGTGTGTGTGCGTGTGTGTTTGTTTGTACATTGTGCAGTGCCTGCATTCTTGAGCAACACTTACGTCTCTGATCTAGAACACCAGGAAACTTGATGTCCTCCTATTTTTCTCTCCCAGAGCCACACTAGTGTTGCCACGGCCACCTGCCAGCCAATTAGCAGAGCGGACAGCAGCAGCAGCTGCCCAGGACAGGAGCAGGTGGAGGACCATGCCCAACATACCCACCGCCTGCTAATGCTAATCACTGTGCTCACTGCTGGGACCACTGGACTGGACTGAAGGGCGCAAGGGGCTGGGCTGGGGGGGCTGGAGGGAGAGGGTTCTGGGGGGGCTAATAGTAAGTAGGACACTGCCTGGGTAAACCAGACCCTGGCCAACTTACAGTGTTCCACTTATCCTATACTGCAAACCTCTGCTACTGTGCTGAACCACTGGGACAAGCCCACCTTACTTATCCTGTACCTGCATACCATGACCATCAGTGCATGTTTCCCTCAACCTTCTATCTTTCTCCCTCTCCCGCTCTGAAAAATTAGCTCCATCTACAGGGGTTGGGTGATGGAGAGAGGGGGCCGGGGGGGTTGGCAATCAGAGCTGAAATAGGCCCGCTCCTCTCCCACTCGTTAAACCTCTAGACCTTTTTTCACTTTCATAGATGGAGTAATATATTACTTTATTTACGAGGACAGAGCCTGACAGATTTAATATTTTCATTCAGTTTTATGGCCTGAACATGGGGCGCACCACTCTCTTTATGGGTCCTGCTCCGCCACCACACAGACACAGCCACCGGATCGGTCGGGTCCGCTAGGCCGGGACAGGAGGGCAGGGCCTTACAGACACAACCATCCCTCATGTCACGCTACCAAAAACACAGAGCATCTGTACCTCTGTGTTCCAGACCCCCCCCCCCCCCCTGACCACCACCTCCTCCCTTTCTCCCTATAACTCCTGGGAGGAGACGTGGCCATGGAGCAGACAGACAGTGCAGGTCTAATAGAAGAGAGATTCATGGTTGAAATGTTTCAGGGCTGATATTGAGGGGAGATTCATATTTCAGACAACTCAGGGATACTGGTATAGAGATTGATAATTCACACCATACAGGTCGCAACTTTGGTCGCTTTCATTGTTTCAACGATACGCTGCCAATATTTTAGCAATTCATGGTTTAGACCATTAGCAGCCAATATTGGAAGGAGATTCATGGATCACAACTCTATAGCAGAGGGTGATCACTCAAACGCTTCAGGACTAAATATCTTGGAGTAGAGCTGTGGTGTAGTCCACTTCAAAAACACAAATCAAAGAGTTATTCCCAATTAAGAAATACCCACGCGCATCTAACATCATTTTAAAGTTTGATTACACTTTAATGGCTTTCAGCACACTCTCTCCAAAATAATTTTTCAATCAAGAGAAATTCATTACTTTGGCAACATACCAAATGAGTTCTCACAGAAAGGCAGAAAACAAAATGCCAGACAGCCACAAAGCCACGTTTTCTGTCCAATATTGCAAACTAAGACAGTTTCCAGAAGTTCTAATCCCTGACTGGTCTTTACCAGTGACTTTTAGCGGGAAGTTAAAAGCCCCAGTACCAACGTGTGAAACCAATACAGAGGTGGACTACAGTATCTTTCCCTATGAGGAGTCTGTATCAGGCACCTAGAGAGCAGTTCCCATGGGAACAGGCTAATCACTCTTAGTGCTCCCCGAGATCTCCCCTGACTTCCCCCTCCAGCTCCCCCCTGCCCCCCCACAGCGCTGAGAGAGAGCAAGGCGGTTATCAATCAGTCTGAGGGTTGGGCAGCTCAACCAATCAATGAGTCTCTGAGCCCTCTGGGGTTTATGGGATAGAAGAGGGGGACTGTTCAAGTGGCTGTTCCAGGGTGATTTCTGTCCAACACAAAGTGATTTCTGTCCAACACAAATCACCCGTCTAATTGATGGGCCTGGAATTGATTTAATCGACCTGGTCATCCCAGCATCACATCGGTGGGCCATTTATAGGCGTTAGTTTAATTTCCCCCTCATGGGGAGGAGAGAAGAGATGTCGTCAGGGGGTTAGCAGGCCAGGCCAGGGCTGCAATACTGGAGGCTGCAGTTCTTTGCTAACACTTTGCTACCCTGCTATCTCTAAGTCATGTAGACCTATCACTGCTATTCTCTTCCATGTCTCTGAGAAGATACGGGGATGCACCACGGTCACATTGCATACTGACTTCACTAAATGAGATAACTGTGGAAACGGCCAGGTATGAAAGTTACATCCATCAGAGGTTGAACTTCACTGACAGACGACACTCATAACATAAGACAAAGATGATGGCAAAGATGGATCAGATAAAACAATCACCACAACCATATAGGAAGTAGAACCAAACCAGAACACCGAAAGAGCTGAGTAGACAGAGATCATGTTAGTGTGGTTCATAGAGAGAGAGAGAGAAAGACAAATGCCAGACAACCACAAAGCCATGTTTTCTGTCACTTGTTTTGGCAATGTTAACACATGTTTCCCATGCCAATAAAGCCCCTTGAATTGAATTGAATTGGAGAGAGAGCGAGAGAGCGAGAGAGAGAGAGAGAATTGATTCACAGCCTGGAAAGCTGGGGAAGAGAGAGAGATAGAGAGAGACACAGAGAGACAATTGATTCACAGCCTGGACAGCTGGGGAAGAGAGAGAGATAGAGGAAGTGAGCTCTTGGGCTCCTGAATTCTTCTGCAAAAAGATAGAATTAGAGTTGGCTACATTTCGATGAACTTGCATTTTTTCGGAGGGATGTATAAAGGATATTAACCTCAACATCAAAACCTTCAATCCAAATCCCATACCTAAAGCCTTCAATTTGGACAGAATGACCTGAATGGACCATTACTACGAAGAAAAAACTAACAAACTAAAACCTGCAGAAAACACAGCGGAACCTGGAAATACCACCCAACACATAACTGAGTAAGTCATGTTCAGACTGAACCTTCTTCTGAAGTCAAAAAGTAAAAGACAATCTGTTACAAAAAGCTGCTAGAACAGAACTGACCTGGTTGCAACTTCAATTAGCACTGAAGTGTGAAGTAAGAGGTGTGAAAACTCTTAGGCCTAACAATAGCAGGAGAATTTAATTTAATTTCACAGCTCCCCCCCCCACCCCCACACACACACACACACCAAATGCAGAGGCCTTTGAAGCCCCAATGGCCTTTCCCTATGCAGAGGTCATTACCATACAGTACCCCATGGATATAAAAAATAACACTGCACGGAATAAGAACAACAACAAAAAGCTGATCAATGACAATCCAGAGACACTATTTGAGGGGAACATAAGCAACTTAATTATCCACACATGGCACAGTGATATAAGAGCACACTACCCCTATGTCAAGAGGGTATTGGCCCAGGGTGGAAACTCAGAATACTAGACATTGAGGAAGTTGAAACAACCTCTGTCAACGTGTAAAAGTCTGGTGGTGCAGGACAACCTCAAGCAGTTCCAGCAGGAGTTTTACTGGAAGGAGGCAAATTTGACCCCAATAACTACCGTGGAATATGCGTCAACAGCAACCTTGGGAAAATCCTCTGCATTATCATTAACAGCAGACTCGTACATTTCCTCAATGAAAGCAATGTACTGAGCAAATGTCAAATTGGCTTTTTACCAAATTACCGTACAACAGACCATATATTCACCTTGCACACCCTAATTGACAACCAAACAAACCAAAACAAAGGCAAAGTCTTCTCATGCTTTGTTGATTTCTAAAACGCTTCTGAAGGCCTGCTATACAAATTGATGGAAAGTGGTGTTAGGGGAAAAACATACGACATTATAAAATCCATGTAAACAAACAACAAATGTACAACACACATTTCTTTCCACAGGGCCTGGAGGTGAGACAGGGATGCAGCTTAAGCCCCACCCTCTTCAACATATATATCAACGAATTCACGAGGACACTAGAACAGTCTGAAGCACCCAGACTCACACTACTGGAATCTGAAGTAAAATGTCTACTGAAGATCAGGTGCTTCTGTTCCCAAACAAGGAGGGCCAACAGCAGCACCTAGATCTGTTCCCAACCAAGGAGGGCCAACAGCAGCACCTAGATCTGTTCCCAACCAAGGAGGGCCTACAGCAGCACCTAGATCTGTTCCCAACCAAGGAGGGCCTACAGCAGCACCTAGATCTGTTCCCAACCAAGGAGGGCCTACAGCAGCACCTAGATCTGTTCCCAACCAAGGAGGGCCTACAGCAGCACCTAGATCTGTTCCCAACCAAGGAGGGCCAACAGCAGCACCTAGATCTGTTCCCAACCAAGGAGGGCCAACAGCAGCACCTAGATCTGTTCCCAACCAAGGAGGGCCAACAGCAGCACCTAGATCTGTTCCCAACCAAGGAGGGCCAACAGCAGCACCTAGATCTTCTGCACAGATTCTGGCAGACCTGGGCCCTCAGTAAATCTCAGTAAGACAAGAATAATGGTGTGGCAAAAAAATATCCAGTTGCCAGGACCCGAAATACAAATTCCATCTAGACACCGTTGCCCTAAAGCACACAAAAAACTATACATACCTTGGCCTAAACATCAGCACCACAGGTAACTTCTGAGAGGCAAGGCAAGAAGTGCCTTCTATGCCATCAAAGGGAACATAAAATTCAACATACCAATTAGTTATAGAACCCATTGCCCTTTATGGTTGTAAGGTCTGGGGTCCGCTCACCAACCAAGAATTCACTAAATCGGACAAACACCAAATTGAGACTTTTTGAAACAAATTGAAACAGAGAGATGAACCTGGAGAAGAGTCCCCTAAGCAAGCTGGTCCTGGGGCTCTGTTCACAAACACAAACAGACCCCACAGAGACCCAGGACAGCAACACAATTAGATCCAACCAAATCATGAGAGACAAAAAGATAATTACTTGACACATTGGAAATAATTAACTAAAAAACAGAGCAAACTAGAATGCTATTTGGCCCTAAACAGAGAGTACACAGTGGCAGAACACCTGACCACTGTGACTGACCCAAAATTAAGGAAAGCTTTGGCTATGTACAGACTCAGTCAGCATTGCCTTAATATTGAGAAATGCCATCGTAGGCAGACCTGGCTCTCAAGAGAAGACAGGCTATGTGCACACTGCCCACAAAATTAGGTGGAAACTGAGCTGCACTTCCTAACCTCCTGCCAAATGTATGACCATATTAGAGACATATATTTTCCTCAGATTACACAGACCTACAAAGAATTCGAAAATAAACCCAATTTTGATTAACTCCCATATCTTTTGGGTGAAATACCACAGTGTGCCAGCACAGCAGCAAGATTTGTGACCTGTTTCCACAAGAAAAGGTCAACCAGTGAAGCACAAACACCATTGTAAATACAACCCATATTTATGTTTATTTCTTTTTGCTTTTGTACTTTAATTATTTGCACATAATATGATATTTGAAATGTTTTTATTATTTTGAAACTTTTGTTAGTGTAATGTCCTGTAAAAAAATGTGAATTGTTTATTTCACTTTTGTTTATTATCTACTTCACTTGCTTTGGAAATGTAAACATGTTTACCATGCCAAAAAAAGCCCTGAAATTGAATTGAGAGAGACAAGTTAGAGAGACAGCGATAAGGAAAGAGAGAGCGATAGAGAGAGAGAGCAAAAGAGAGAAAGAGAGCGAGAGAGAGAAAGAGAGAGCCGTTTAGCTCAGGGCCTTCTCTTAAACATGCAGTCCGATACTGATCAAGCTCAGGGGGCAGAGTTGGACTCTGCCCAGGAGGTGGCTAAATAATTAACAAGGCTTTAATTAAACCTATAAATGAGCAACTGACCCCTGGTGGTCTGAGAGAGCCACAGGGTGTGGTGGGTGGGGTGAGGACTGGAGGACAACAGGGCTATTGGCAGAGAGAGCAGGGGGTGACAACATTACAGTAATTAACAGGGGCAGATAGAACAACATGCAGAAGCACATTGGCCTGCTCATTTAGCTTGACATTTGAGCAGCGTCATCACCCCAGGGATCACTGCAGTGTCATGATGGAGAGCCTCTTCACTGCCAGCTATACTGACACTCACATGTTCATTGGAGGGAAGGTAGATGAGACAGGAAAGACCAATCAGTGGTCCTATTACTGTACGTCTTTACTGTGGAGTGACTGTATTACCACCTTGGTCTTCACCTATAGGCTCTAGCAGAATAACAATATAATCAGTAAGTGTGTATGTTTTTGATGATATTTTGATGATAAAAAACTGTAAATGTAAAGGAGATATTATGGTGATAATGAAATTATATATTTCTTAATTTGAAGAAAATAGAGAATTTAAAAAATGAAGAAATTCTCTCCAATTGCTTTAACTTCTTGAAGCTAGGGGGCACTATTTTTATTTTTGAAAAAATAATGTTCCCAAAGTAAACGGCCTATTTCTCAGGACCAGATGCTAGAATATGCATATAATTGACAGCTTAGGATAGAAAACACTCTAATGTTTCCAAAACTGTCAAAATATTGTCTGTGAGTATAACAGAACTGATATTGCAGGTGAAAGCCTGAGAAAAATCCAATCAGGAAGTGGCTCTTATTTTGAAAGCTCTGTGTTCCTATGCATCCCTAATTGACCATTGAAAAGGATATCAACCAGATTCCTTTTTCTATGGCTTCCCTAAGGTGTCTACAGCATTTAGACATAGTTTCAGGCCTTTATTTTGAAGAATGAGCGTGAACGATCACATTACGTAAGTGGTCAGGGGGGGGCTCTCAGAGTGATTTTTGCGCAAAAGAGAGAGGCGGCCATTGTTCCTCCCGGTCCTAGTGAAAAGCCAACTGTCCCGGTTGATATATTATCGAATAGATATTTGAAAAACACCTTGAGGATTGATTATAAAAAATGTTTGCCATGTTTCTGTCGATATTATCGATATAATTTGGATTTTTTGTCTGCGTTGTCGTGACTGCTATTTCCGGTGGATTCCTGGGCATAATGCACCAAACTAACGGAGGTATTTGGATATAAAAAATATCTTTATGGAACAAAAGGAACATTTGCTGTCTAACTGGGAGTCTCGTGAGTGAAAACATCCGAAGCTCATCAAAGGTAAACGATTAATTTGATTGCTTTTCTGATTTGTGACCAAGCTTCCTGATGCTAAGTGTACATAATGCTATGCTAGGCTATCGATAAACTTACACAAACACTTGGATTGCTTTCGCTGTAAAGCATCATTTCAAAATCTGAGACGACAGGGTGATTAACAAAAGGCTAAGCTGTGTTTCACTATATTTCACTTGTGATTTCATGAATATTAATATTTTCAAGTAATATTTTTTGACAGTTGCACTATGATATTTAGCGTTGCTGATGACAGATATACCGGATCCGGGATGGGTATTAAGATTAAAGCAGTTTCTGATTCGGCCTGGAGCAATGTCCCAGTATTTTCTAGCTCCTCCAGATTCAACAAGACAAGGGACATTTAAGAGATCTAAAAATGTCCGAATTTTCTTCTTCAGTATAATATTGCCTAAAAGGGTATAAAATCATCGCTCTCATTGGTCACAGTGACAGCACTCTCACTTAATCAAACGAAAGTCCCAAAAGCCATACCACGCAAACAGCCCACAGGTTCTAACGCTCTCTCTCTCACACACATTCTCTTTCTCTCTCAAACGGCACAAGCACTCTGAAATGCAATCAATCACATTTCCTCCACACACACACACACACACACACACACACACACACACACACACACACACACACACACACACACACACAGAGGAATAGTCGAGTACCAACTCTGTGGCATAGCCTGGCAGTAATCCATCTCAGTCGGTCTCTCTCTCAGTCGGTCTCTCATGGCGCGAGCGTCTTTTAAACAGTCGTAAAGAGGAAATGGATCTCTCCCTGGTCTGTCAGGGCAGGATATAAATCTATCACCTCACTCATGTCTCGTCATCACCAACATTAACACACGGCAGTTACAAGAAGATCAGTCATTAAAGTAGAATATGCTAACCCCCCCCCCCCCCCTCCCTCATTCACCTTTTATTTCAGTTTTTTTGCTCCTTCTTTCTTTCTTTTGACCTTTCTTTCTTAATATATTTATATCGCTCACAACAGAAATTCATTACAGAAATATCTGCAGAAACTCGTCAGTCTATACCCTTTAGCCTTTATGTCAGCACAATATTACAGTTATTGGCAATTTATAATGTGACATTTAAGTTGTTCCTCAGTGTCAGAAATAGACTGCCTTTCATTCCTGTACAGTAAATTGTGGCCTTAACAGAAAGCTATTTTTTCCTTTCATCTCTGCTCACAGAGTGTCTTTTCTCCATAGGTATTCAGGTCACTTCTACTGTGATTAGGGAAAGGGGTGTTGTCTGTGAGGCCAGATAAATCTGAGTGATTTCTATCAGAGCAGCAGTACTACCCTGGCCCTGCTGTAAGGATTTACTCCAGAACCACATAGCAGCTTCAGACGACCGGGGAGTGGAGAGAGAGAGGAGGTTGAGGAAGCACAGTTCACTATCAGTGACTTACACAGAGGTCAGAGGTCGGCTCTAATCTGAACCCAGAGGAGCCCAGTCACACTGCGTCCCGGCAGCCCGGCTCTGTTACACGCCATAATCCGCTCTGAGGTTAATGTGCTGCTACTTCCTGATAAAGAACTTACAGAGGGAAGGAGAGATTCTTAGCTAAACTACCTTGAGACAGAACTCAGCATTCTCTCCATAGAGACCACAGCCACAGCTAGCCACTACTACTGCATAAAGCCATAGCTCTTAGGAATGAGTACCGGGGGAAATAAACATCATCATTAACCCAGAATGAAAACGCTGTTCTCTGTGCTGACAACCTTTAATGTTGTCATATCTCTGGCCAATTAGAACACAGTGCTGTTTATGTCTGCATTAAAACGTGATGATGTTATCTGAACAGGGCTACATCACTGACAGAAGGTAGCGGGGCTAATCTACACTATGGCTCGTCTGCTCATGAAGTACAGATACCCCCAAAAACGTCTTAAATAGAATAGTGGAGTATGGGCCTGAGGGTATAATTGTATAACTGCCTTAATTCTGCCGGACCCCAGGAAGAGTTGCTGCTGCCTTGGCTAATGGGGATCCATAATAAATACACATAAGGAAATCAGTCAATTGAAATGAATTCATTAGGCCCTAATCTATGAATTTTACATGACTGGGAATACAGATATGCATTTGATGGTTAGATATCATCAAAAAAAGGTAGGGATGTGGATCAGAAAACCAGTCAGTATCTGGTGTGACCACCATTTGCCTCATGCAGCGCGATACATCTCTTTCGCATAGAGTTGATCCGGCTGTTGATTGTGACATGTGGAATGTTGTCCCACTCCTCCTCAATGGCTGTGCAAAGTTGCTGGATATTTTGTCGGGAACTGGAACAGGGATGTAAACAAATTTGTGCACACAATTTGAGAGAAATTAGCTTTTTGTGGGTATGGAACATTTCTGGGATCTTTTATTTAATCTCATGAAACCAACACTTTACATGTTGCGTTTATATTTTTGGTCAGTACATATTATTTGTATAAATTGAGTGGCCATTGTTTTACAAACTGTGCCTTGACATGGTGCAGCAGTTGTCCTAACAGCAGAAACATCGCTAGACCAACAGATTCCTCTCTCGCTAGATGTGCAATTAAAGGGGAATTATAATTATTATTATGTATCTTTTTTTGGTATAATTTCTTCCTCTGTAGGAAGGGTACATATAATGTCAAATGTGTATGGTAAGGGTGTGTGTGTGTTTAATGCACATGTGTGGGTGTGAGTGAATGTGTGCACGTGTGCATGCGATCTAGCTTGGTACTTGGCGTGCGTGTCTCAAGGAAAAGCTGGGGGATTGCTTGAGTGAGGCTGTTTAGAGAAGGTCAGAGATGAGAGCAAGGCAATTTGAGGTTGGAAATGAGCGATGTCCTTTCTCATTTGAGCACCACGGTGACCCCAGCCTCACAGATGCCACCTCCTCTAATATATCAACAGCCCCCATTGTGTTTGGTTTCCTCCGTTGTGTTTGTCTCTTAACACTATGAAGAGCGAAAGAGAGGGATGGAGAGAGAGTGACAGGAGGGGGTGGTTACCTACAGGGATTTGGAAATTAAATATCTGGAATGGCTCATGGAGTAGGGGTAATCTCCCCCATAGGGAAAGACAGGATGGGATAGGAGAGAGGGGGGGACAAGAGATAGAGGTGGAGTGAGAGAGAAGGAAAGAGAGAGGAAGAAAGAGAGAGAACGAGAGAGAAATAATAGAGGGCGGGGATGAGGAGGGAGGCAGATATTGAGCCAGTGTGTCTGAATGGCTGAACACATCAGTGGAGATCTGACACAGACCGACAGAGAGCCCAGCAGCAGTGTGGTCCTGTTGGCCTTCCAGCACTGCTGTCTGCTGCTGAGAGCACAGAACACAATACAGCTCTGGCTCTTCTAGGGAAATAACACATCAACCAGGCATTTCTCACACCACACTACACCAATGGATGGATGGAAATATGCATATAAAGAGATCAATAGACATCCATATGGATGGACAGGGAGAGATTGAGAGGTGCACATAAGTCCACTCAAACATCAAGTCACAATGCCACAGCAGTAAACATGCAGTAGATAGATGGCTGACCATTTCTAAAGAGGCAGTATGGGAATTGAAGGACAATTACAACATGACAGAGGACACTGCAGAGATCCACACAACAGGTCCACAACAATGTCCTCCTTGATAAACATCCATCACTAAGCTATGCCCTGGAGGTGCTTGATAAAAGGTCTGTCTGCTAAGAGGCAGGGGAGGCAGGTTGGAGTGTGGGGCTGGTGTGTGATGCATAGCGGCAGGGGGGCATAGTGAATCACAGGAGACCAGGAGCCCCAGCTGAGTGATGGAGGAGCGTCAGGTTGGGTTCAGTAAAGGGGGAGGGGGTGTTCGTTAGGCCTCTCTGTGTGGATGAGAAGCTCTGAGCCACCCAGTCCCCCTGTAAGTCCCCCGCAGGACAGCCGGCCGACACTCAGACAGCCGCGCCTCCATGACGGACGCTCTCCCCCTTTAATGAGTCTCAGTCACAGCTGAACACACCGTGGTGCTTTACAGCTCCCACAGACAGACAGACAGAAGGGCCGGGATGAATGGCTGCCTGCCTTGGTGAATCGCAAACACACCAAACAAGAAGAAACCATAGTCCTATAAAGTCCCACTATGGTATGTCATGTTTCCTGCATCATGTTTGTTTGTGTGAAAGTGGTGCCGGCACTTTGTCATCACAGGCGAACCGGACACCTGTGGTTTGTTCTCGGCGTTGCCTCTTAACCACCTGTTCCAACAGTACACCAAATGGTCACGGTAGAAAACAGAATCTTCTAGTAGACCCCCTAACAGACCCCTTTGGCTCAGCAAGAGAAAAAACAATTATATTCTAGAATTGTCACGCAGTCTCCCCATTCAGTCATCTTCTTATGCACCTGTCATGGTGATATCATGGCGAGGTTGTCTGTCACAGAGCGTGATGCCAGTTCCCCTGTCACAGTCACTTTACCTCCTCCCTGTCACTCAGCATGGCGTGTTCTGAATGCCCAATGACAGAGGCACAGCACAGGCGGCTGGAGTTAGATCCAGATGAAGGTGATTAAATGTCCTTGAGGGATCGCTAGTCGCTGCTTGACAAATGTACCATATGCAAGAATTTCTATGTCAACTCACTTGTTGAGAGACTGACACACACACACACTGTCTTACACATTCTGCACATTCTGTATAGTGGAAATAGACTCGGATCAAATAATTGGCATTGATTTTGTGGGACAGAGTCTTTGTCATGGTGCATGAGTATGGATCTTGTCCGTCTTGGTCGTGTCAGGCAGGGGGGGTGTGAGCAGTAATGTGAAAAATGACCCCCTATCTGTCTGAGGCCCAGTGAGGCAGAGCCAAATACACAGCTGGAGAACCCCACATGAAAACCCAACCTCTGCCCAGCCTTATTACAGGCTATCACTTTGAGAGGGGCTGACACTTTGACGCAGTAGAACCACTCCATAATGGATGCTGCCATTACCACCCCCGTCTTCCATCACCCTTCTAAGGTACACACCCACCAACGCAAGTACGCGCAAACACACACACACAGAGCATCTACATGTAATGCAGTCTTCGTGGGTGTGTGTGGTTTGCTGTGCCAGTGAAATTAAAGGAGGCCTCTCTAATAACAGCAAATTGAATACCAGCATTTGTCCCTTAATGAGAGCTGCCTGTGTTTGCTCTGGGCTCATATCCACAGACCAGCAGGAGGGAGAGAGAGAACGAGGGAGGGAAAGAGGGAGAAAAAAAGAGAGTAAGGGGGAGAGACGTGGTTAAAATCTCCCATTAGCGTCACCTCCTGGGCGAGCCTCTCCCTCTCTGGAGGGTGGTTGGTCTAAGGCGGGTGGCGCGGGGTGTCAGATGCAGGCCCTCGCCTCAGCCTAGCCAGGGCTCCCAGGGTGCAGTGCACTCCAGCATTAATAACACACAGAATTACAACAGCGCTTATTAGAAAACTGCAAGAAACAGTAAATGAGATGAGAGACAACCTGCCAAGAACCAGAATTGGAGCCTCCTCGAAACGAACAGAAATTATAAACAAGGCAACAGTAAACATATCTTCCCCCACGAATGATGCAATACCTCCCTTGGGCCAATCAGTGTGATTTTGTAACTAATGGATCTCTAGGGCAAGAAGCATCATTCACCCAGGTTTTGTAAACATCAGGTCAGTGGTGTTCGGGATATCGGGATAAATAAGTTCAGGAGTTAAAACATGCTTAACAAGTCACATAATAAGTTGTATGGACTCACTGTGTGCAATAATTGTTTTTAAAGGGATACTTTGAGATTTTGACAATGAGGCCCTTTATCTACTTCCCCAGAGTCAGATGAACCCATTTCCAAATTCCTGAAGTATCCCTTTAACATGATTTTTTAATGACTACCTCATCTCTGTACCGCACAAACAATTATCTGTAAGGTCCCTCAGTTGAGTAGTACTGTACATTTCAAACACAGATTCAACCACAAATACCACGGAGGTTTTCCAATTCCTCGCAAAGAAGAGCACCGACTGGTAGATGGGTGAACATAAAAAAGCAGACATTGAATATCCCTTTGAGCATGGTAAAGTTATTAATTACACTTCGGATGGTGTATCAATACACCCAGTCACTACAAAGATACAGGCGTCCCTCCTGACTCAGTTGCCGGAGAGGAAGGAAACCATTCAGGGATTTCACCATGAGGCCAATGGTGACTATAAAACAATTAGAGTTTAATGGCTGTTTATTTATTTTCATTTAACCTTTATTTAACTAGGCAAGTCAGTTCAGAACAAATTCTTATTTACAATGATGGCCTACCCTGGCCAAACCCGGACGACGCTGGGCCAATTGTACGCGGCCCTATAGGACACCCAATCACGGCCGATTGTGATACAGCCTGGAATCGAACCAGGGTCTTTAGTGACTCCTCTAGCAATGAGATGTGGTGCCTTAGACCGCTGCACCACTCAGGACACTCAGGCTGTGATAAGAGAAAACTGAGGATGGATCATCAACATTGTAGTTACTCCACTATATTAACTTAATTGACAGAGTGAAAATAAGTTAGACTACAAAATAAAAAATATTCCAAAACATGCATCCTGTTTGCAACAAGGCACTAAAGTAATAACATAAAAAAAATGTGGTAAAGCAATTCACTTTTTGTCCTGAATACAAAGTGTTATGTTTGTGGCAAATCCAACACAACATGTTACTGAGTACCACTCTCCATATTTTAAAGAATAGTGGTGGCTGCATCATGTTATGTGTATGCTTGTAATCATTAAGGACTGGGGAGTTTTTCAGGATAAAAAAAAAATGGAATGTGGCTAAGCACAGGCAAAATTCTAGAGGAAAACCTGGTTCAGTCTGCTTTCCACTAGACACTGGGAGATTAATTCACCTTTCAGGAGGACAATAACCTAAAACACAAAACCAAATCTACACTGGACTGGAGTTGCTTACCAAGAAGACAGTGAATGTTCCCGAGTGGTTGAGTTACAGTTTTGACTTAAATCTACTTGAATATCTATTGCAAGACCTGAAAATGGTTACAAGCAATGATCAACAACAAACTTGACAGAGCTGGAATAATTTTGAAAATAACGAATGTTGCACAATCCAGGTGTGGAAAGCTCTTAGAGATTTACCCAGAAAGACTCACAGCTGTAATTGCTGCAAAAGGTGCTTCAACAAAGTATTGACTCAGGGGTGTGAATACTTATGTAAATTAGATATTTCTGTATTTAATTTTCAATAAATTTGCCAACATTTCTAAAAACATGTTTCATCAATTTTAAATGCAGGTTGTAACACAACAAAATGTGGAATAAGTCAAGGGACATGAATACTTCCTGAAGGCGCAGTATAAACATGTGCTCGTTATAGCACCACTGTGTGGTCGATATGAATGTTCTTGCACATGTTGAGTCTTGACAGTGTTTGCAACATGTGTACCAAATTTTGTTACAATACGAATATCCTTGACATATTTATATGCTTTTATGTGCCAGACCACGCCCACGTGAATGTTTATTGGTCAACAGCAGCCATGTTGTTTTAGGTACTATCTGATAAATATTGGTTGAGAGAGATATCAAGTTTCGTGCAGATAGGTCAATCGGTGCCAGAAGAGTTGCGTTTTAAGTGTTTTTCACAAAGTTGGAAAAGGTGGAATATCCATCATAGTTGTTATGGGTCCAACGTCAAATTAGTTTCTTGTGAGGAGAGGGACATATGTACCGAATCTCATGACTTTAGGTCAAACGGGGTGAGCTGAGTGACCTTTCAAAGTTAGCATTTTCATTCTTGTTATAGCGCCACCACCTGGCCAATCCGTGTAATTGTGTAAATGCCGAATCAAATACAAGACGCATCATTCACTCATGTCTTCGTCAAAATCAGGCCAGTGCTGTCAGACATCTGTCCCCTCCCCGATTTCATTATGGGTGACAATAATATAAAACGAGGGAATATTAAAATATTTTTTTAAAAGAGACAAATTGTTCTTCTGACTCATTTGTTTGGGATAGCCAGGTGCAGACCTGAGAAGAAAGTATCAGAGGCGTGGGAGTGTGAAGTCTTTTGGAATCTGCATGCCTGTATGTGTGTAAAGTGCGCATGCATGCTTGCACGTGTGCATGAAAGTATTTGTGTGTGTGTGTGCCTGCGTGTATACATGTACATATCTGTTTGTAATCATGTTAATGAACATGTAACATCTAACCAGCACGATATGGATACCGACGGTCAACATTTAGACTCCGTTCCATTAGCATGTCAACAGTGTTAAAAAATACAAATAAAATAAAACAAAGCATTGCAATCATCAGTGCTGTAATGGTGTTGGCTGCCTGATCCCCTGAGAGTTTGCTAAACAGAGTCATTGCAGTGATTTTAATATTTAATAACAGGAAGGGATTGGAGAAGAACTATGTCAGGGGAGAACAATCCGTTTGGACTCCTTGGGCAAATGAGGGAAACTAGGCTGAGCTCATTGAGTTGCTCTTTCTGCTATTAATGCATTTAAAACAAATTTTGGGAAATAGCCATGAATACACTTCAGCAACGGACTGGAAAGTGTTTCTCTGCTTGTACTGTAGTCATACAGAATGTCTCTCTCTATGGTGCAGGTGAACACACACATAGGCTAATCTATCAGCCCCTCTCTGATGTAAATCTAATAGAGGGATTAATTATCTGTCACATACAAACGCTCTTCTTCTGAACTCTATGGCTTTCTCAATATATAGTACATACAGTACATGTTAGTTGGAGTGAACACACACACACCCCTACTTGCACACACAGCTAGTAAAGGGTTGTAATCCTCAGCCTCTGGAGAGCTTGCTGTGAGTGTGTGCTGCTTGGACAGTTTCAAGCCCATGCCTCTGTGAGTCTGAGTTATGCTTATTCAACAGTGAGCCTGGACTACTCTAAGCCTGTGATGTGATAAGCCTGTTCATGGAAGGTTTCAGTGTTGAGCCTGAATATGAACTGCTGATCCTTACAAACCTCACATTCACACATCAGCAGCATCCCTGTTTCCATCCACAGTATGACCATTTGACCCTGGTCTGCTGACCCCCAACCTTTGACCTCATAATTAGTGAGGTTTTTAGCTGAATTTACACAATTAAAAATGAGAAGAATCAGTCACACACGTGCACACACACACAATAATTATATTATAGAAAAATCTTGAAGTTTGAAGCTGCAGAGAAACTAACACAGAGACATAAATAGCCAAGCAACACAACCTAAAATTACAAACACACACACACCCGCACACACACTCCAAGCCCTGTCCAGGTCCATTAGGCTGGCATCAGGCGTTCGCCGTGGGCCGGGGCTGGCCAGACTCCCAGGTTAGAGGACGTCTCCTCCCGGTCCCCTCTCACCATCTGCTCTGTACAGAAGGCCCTCGCCACTGGGGGGAAGAGACGGCCCGCCAGATATCAACCCAGAGGAGAGGGAGGGGAGGAGACTGAGGAGGAACTGGAGACGAGGGGAACGAGGTGGGTTGCAGGGGGTTGGAGGAAGGGTGGAGGGGGCTGGTGGTGGGAGGAGGAAGGCTGCAGGGGGTTTGAGGTGGAAGGGGGTGGTGTTGGGAGGAGAAAGGTGGAAGGGGGTGGTGGGCAGGTTGGAGGGGACTGGCCAGGGCAGAGCCTGTATGCCTGTGAGGGATACTGGGTCGTCTGTTACCTGTCCACCTCTGACAGCCACCATCTGCTACAGGGACGGAGAGGTGGAGCAATGGAGGGGGGTGAGGGCCAAACAGTGAGAGAGTGGAGAAAGAGGGAGGGATTGAGGGGGGAGAAAGAAAGATGGATGAACAGACAGGCGGAAAACAGACAGAAAGAAAGGAGGGATGGGAGGAAGTAATCAAAGACAGGGAGTTTGAGAGAGGGAGGAGTTTGAGGGAAAGGTAATGAATAAGTAAGAGGAAACAAAGTGTAAATTCAGGCTCTTTATTTCTGTTATGCATATAAACCTTTAATTGGACTGGTGTGGTTGTGTTTAACAAGGTAGAGTGAGTGATAGACTGACGGACAGAGAGAAGTAAGGAGGCAGGGAAGGAGCAAGAGAGAGTGAAAGATGGAGGGTGAGAGAGAGTTTAATTGGACACAAAGTGTGTTAGGCTGGGTGGAGAGGCAGAGGCGGCCTGCTGCTACCTGCTGACGTCTGGAGTTTTAGGAAAATTGGGTTTGAAACAAGAGGGACATTTCCTTGCTGAAATGAGAGATGGAGCGATATGGGAGAGTTAGCTCAGGACAAAGAAACAGGTCAGGCACTTCAGATGAACATTACTTTCTCTCCTCTGACAAATCCCATTCCAAATGAAACACGGAGCGGAGCCCAGGCAAAGGAAACTTATTACAGGGAAGAACTGCGGCGTTGCGATGCATTAGTTTAGGCTCCTGTTCTCTCATTCTGTGGCTTAACCGTTGGCAGCTCGGGTTCATACAATGAGCAGCTATAGGACATTGAGGATTTATCCCTGCTTGTCTATCATGGATAAGCTCTCCTCAGTCTAGTTCAACTGGTCAGACAACATTCTCCTACTTGTCTAACAAGGAGAGGAGAGGGAGGAAGAAGAGGAGAGGGGGAGGAAGAAGAGGAGAGGAGAAGGAAGAAAAGGAGAGAGGGAGGAACAAGAGGTTATGAAGAAGAGGTGAGGGAGAGATTGAAAGTGAGAGAAAGTTGAAGGCGAGCTTCGGCAACGGAGGGGCAGAGGGATGGAGAGAGATTAGGAGTAGATTTACAAATGGAGAAACTCATCTGTCAAAGGATAAATAAGAGTGAATTCGGTAAGTGCCAGACACCAGCAGCTCGCTTCCCTCAGATCAAAACTCCTCCCGAAATAAAAAGGAGAACACAGGCCTCCCTTTGGAAATCGGCCTTCCCTGCACTGTTTAGATCAGCCTTCTACCATAAAACATGTCCTAATTTCAGCTGAACTGAGAGGAGCATCTCCCAGGGATACTTCTTCAACGCCAATCTTTGAGCCCCAAAAAACAAGGGTGTAATTCAGCAGTCTGGATACAGAGAGGGAGCGGTTTGTGGTTTGATCCAGTGACTATAAACCAAAATGGATAGAGGAGTCAATACCCTTATTGATTAATGGACTTCGTGATCGATTGACTTGATTGAATTAAAGTTTGTTGCTCCAGGAACCCCAGCAGCACCAGACCAGGCAGTGAGGGTGCAATATTCAGCTCATAGCATCTCTCCCCCTGCCGTGCCACAATTAGCAGTCATTAGCAGCACGGGGTAAGGGGGGGGGCTCGCCTCAGACAGCATGGTGAGAGATCACACAGTGCTTATCAGGTCCGCCTTTCTTTCCGTCCCCCGGCTCCACTCATCCACTGCACACACTCCTCAGATTCCCCGTGTGATACTGAAGAACAGATAACCAGCCAGACCATAAAAGCAACCACATGCTGAGACTGACTGTGTCACGTAAAGACAGAAGCATTCGAGGGTACAGTAGTTAAGAGAGCATGAAAGTCTCAGAAGATCAATAGTTATGCTCTGTCTGTCTGTTAGTCCTCTGTGCATTATATTTAGATTGGGACCTTAGCTCAGAGACACAGCTCCAGTCTCCATGAAAGCCAAACGAGCTACCCTATCAACAGAGCATCTACTGTACACATCAAGTAATACAGAGAGATGTTGAAGCTAGACGCCGTAAGTGGCTGTTACAGAAGCGTTTTAGTGTCTGAGCAACAAGAACATACCAGGGTCATTGATAAACAGCAGCAAAGAGACTGGGTGTAAAGCGAGCCTGTAGAAGAGTACAATGATGCAGAAAAGATAGTTACAGCAAATGCTTCACTCCTTTTTTTTTTCACTCCTTGTCGGGAGATTGACAGCCTGTCCTCTGCCGCGCCCCTTCCTGACGCTGGCGTTGGGGACGACGGTACACGGTCATCTCATCTCCCTTGCCGTGATTTGTGGACCCGTTCACGCAGGCAGCCAGATTTACGGCCGCTATATCGTCAGGGTTAAACGGGACGTGGTGTGTGGAGCGAGGTGTGTGTGTGTGTCTGTGAAAGGAAGACATTAATTTGCTGTATCCTTTCAGGCTTGTGTTAGGGAATTGAATTTAAACCAGGGCCATCCAGCATATTTCTGTACACGAGAGGGGGAGGGAGAAACATCAATAAAGATGACACCATTTAAGAGCCAGACAACCTTTACAAAAGAGCAGCAAGTTTAATGGGCTGGCAGCGAGGCTCATAAACCACAGCCTAAACCGTCAGCTATACACGACTATCACAACAACAACAGACTACACACTACCACCACAACCACACAGGGCTATACACTACTACCACCACAACCACACAGGGCTATACACTACTACCACCACAACCACACACTACAACCACCACAACCACACAGGGCTATACACTACTACCACCACAACCACACCACACACTAATACCACCACAACCACACAGGGCTATACACTAGTACCACCACAACCACACAGGGCTATACACTACTAGCACCACAACCACACAGGGCTATACACTACTACCACAACCACACCAGGCTAAACAGTACTACCACAACCACACCAGACTATACACTACCACCACAACCACACCAGGCTATACACTACTACCACAACCACACCAGACTATACACTACCACCACAACCACACCAGACTATACACTACAACCACACCAGACTATACAGTACCACCAGACCAGACTATACACTATAACCACAACCACACCAGACTATACAGTACTACCACAACCACACCAGACTAAACAGTACTACCACAACCACACCAGACTATACAGTACCACCAGACCAGACTATACACTACTACCACAACCACACCAGACTATACACTACAACCACAACCACACCAGACTATACACTACAACCACAACCACACCAGACTATACACTACTACCACAACCACACCAGACTATACACTACTACCACAACCACACCAGGCTATACACTACCACCACAACCACACCAGACTATACACTACTACCACCACAACCACACCAGACTATACACTATAACCACAACCACACCAGACTATACAGTACTACCACAACCACACCAGGCTATACACTACCACCACAACCACACCAGACTATACACTACTACCACAACCACACCAGGCTATACACTACCACCACAACCACACCAGACTATACACTACTACCACCACAACCACACCAGACTATACACTATAACCACAACCACACCAGACTATACAGTACTACCACAACCACACCAGGCTATACACTACCACCACAACCACACCAGACTATACACTACTACCACAACCACACCAGGCTATACACTACCACCACAACCACACCAGACTATACACTACTACCACCACAACCACACCAGACTATACACTATAACCACAACCACACCAGACTATACAGTACTACCACAACCACACCAGACTAAACAGTACTACCACAACCACACCAGACTATACAGTACCACCAGACCAGACTATACACTACTACCACAACCACACCAGACTATACACTACTACCACAACCACACCAGACTATACACTACAACCACAACCACACCAGACTATACACTACAACCACAACCACACCAGACTATACACTACTACCACAACCACACCAGGCTATACACTACTACCACAACCACACCAGGCTATACACTACTACCACAACCACACCAGGCTATACACTACTACCACAACCACACCAGACTATACACTACTACCACAACCACACCAGGCTATACACTACTACCACAACCACACCAGACTATACACTACCACCACAACCAAACAGGGCTATACACTACCACCACAACCACACCAGGCTATACACTACCACCACAACCACACCAGACTATACACTACAACCACAACCACACCAGGCTATACACTACTACCACAACCACACCAGACTATACACTACAACCACAACCACACCAGACTATACAGTACTACCACAACCACACCAGACTATACAGTACCACCAGACCAGACTATACACTACTACCACAACCACACCAGACTATACACTACAACCACAACCACACCAGACTATACACTACTACCACAACCACACCAGACTATACACTACTACCACAACCACACCAGACTATACACTACTCCCACAACCACACCAGACTATACAGTACCACCAGACCAGACTATACACTACTACCACAACCACACCAGACTATACACTACAACCACAACCACACCAGACTATACACTACCACCACAACCACACCAGGCTATACACTACCACCACAACCACACCAGACTATACAGTACTACCACAACCACACCAGGCTATACACATCTACCACAACCACACCAGACTATACACTACCACCACAACCAAACAGGGCTATACACTACCACCACAACCACACCAGGCTATACACTACCACCACAACCACACCAGACTATACACTACAACCACAACCACACCAGACTATACACTACCACCACAACCACACCAGACTATACAGTACTACCACAACCACACCAGGCTATACACTACCACCACAACCACACCAGGCTATACACTACTACCACAACCACACCAGACTATACACTACCACCACAACCACACCAGACTAAACAGTACTACCACAACCACACCAGACTATACACTACTACCACAACCACACCAGACTATACACTACTACCACAACCACACCAGGCTATACACTACTACCACAACCACACCAGACTATACACTACTACCACAACCACACCAGACCATACACTACCACCACAACCACACCAGACTATACACTACCACCACAACAACACCAGACTAAACAGTAATACCACAACCACACCAGACTATACACTACTACCACAACCACACTATACACTACCACCACAACCACACCAGGCTAAACAGTACTACCACAACCACACCAGACTACACACTACTACCACAACCACACCAGACCATACACTACCACCACAACCACACCAGGCTATACACTACTACCACAACCACACCAGACTATACACTACCACCACAACCACACCAGACTATACACTACAACCACAACCCCACCAGACTATACACTACTACCAACACCACACCAGACTATACACTACTACCACAACCACACCAGACCATACACTACTACCACAACCACACCAGGCTATACACTACTACCACAACCACACCAGACTATACACTACTACCACAACCACACCAGGCTATACACTACCACCACAACCACACCAGGCTATACACTACTACCAACACCACACCAGACTATACACTACTACCACAACCACACCAGACCATACACTACTACCACAACCACACCAGGCTATACACTACTACCACAACCACACCAGACTATACACTACTACCACAACCACACCAGGCTATACACTACTACCACAACCAAACAGGGCTATACACTACAACCACCACAACCACACCAGACTATACACTACCACCACAACCAAACAGGGCTAGACACTACCACCACAGCCACACCAGGCTATACACTACTACCACAACCACACCAGGCTATACACTACTACCACAACCACACCAGACTATACACTACCACCACAACCACACCTGGCTATTCACTACCACCACAACCACACCAGGCTATACACTACTACCACAACCACACCAGACTATACACTACTACCACCACAACCACACCTGGCTATTCACTACCACCACAACCACACCAGGCTATACACTACTACCACAACCACACCAGACTATACACTACTACCACAACCACACCAGACTATACACTACTACCACAACCACACCAGGCTATACACTACTACCCCAACTACACCAGACTATACACTACCACCACAACCACACCAGACTATACACTACTACCAAAACCACACCAAACTATACAAAAACACCACAACCACACCAGGCTATACACTACCACCACAACCAAACAGGGCTATACACTACTACTACCACAACCACACCAGGCTATACACTACTACCACAACCACACCAGACTATACACTACTACCACCACAACCACACCAGACTATACACTACTACAACCACAACCACACCAGACTATACACTACTACCACAACCACACCAGACTATACACTACTACCACAACCACACCAGGCTATACACTACTACCACAACCACACCAGACTATACACTACTACCACAACCACACCAGACTATACACTACTACCCCAACTACACCAGGCTATTCACTACCACCACAACCACACCAGGCTATACACTACTACCACAACCACACCAGGCTATACACTACTACCACAACCACACCAGACTATACACTACCACCACAACCAAACAGGGCTATACACTACCACCACAGCCACACCAGGCTATACACTACTACCACAGCCACACCAGGCTATACACTACTACCACAACAACACCAGGCTATACACTACTACCACAACCACACCAGACTATACACTACCACCACAACCACACCAGACTATACACTACTACCACCACACCACACTATACACTAATACCACAACCACACCTGGCTATTCACTACCACCACAACCACACCAGGCTATACACTACTACCACAACCACACCAGGCTATACACTACTACCACAACCACACCAGACTATACACTACCACCACAACCACACCAGACTATACACTACTACCACAACCACACCAGACTATACACTACTACCACAACCACACCAGACTATACACTACTACCACAACCACACCAGACTATTCACTACCACCACAACCACACCAGACTATACACTACTACCACAACCACACCAGGCTATACACTACTACCACCACAACCACACCAGACTATACACTACTACCACCACAACCACACCAGACTATTCACTACCACCACAACCACACCAGACTATACACTACTACCACCACAACCACACCAGACTATTCACTACCACCACAACCACACCAGACTATACACTACTACCACAACCACACCAGGCTATACACTACTACCACCACAACCACACCAGACTATACACTACTACCACCACAACCACACCAGACTATTCACTACCACCACAACCACACCAGACTATACACTACTACCACCACAACCACACCAGACTATACACTACTACCACAACCACACCAGACTATTCACTACCACCACAACCACACCAGACTATACACTACTACCACAACCACACCAGGCTATATACTACTACCACCACAACCACACCAGACTATACACTACTACCACCACAACCACACCAGACTATACACTACTACCACAACCACACCAGACTATTCACTACTACCACAACCACACCAGACTATACACTACTACCACAACCACACCAGACTATTCACTACCACCACAACCACACCAGACTATACACTACTACCACAACCACACCAGACTATTCACTACCACCACAACCACACCAGACTATACACTACTACCACAACCACACCAGACTATACACTACTACCACAACCACACCAGACTATACACTACCACCACAACCACACCAGACTATTCACTACTACCACAACCACACCAGACTATACACTACCACCACAACCACACCAGACTATACACTACTACCACAACCACACCAGACTATTCACTACCACCACAACCACACCAGACTATACACTACTACCACAACCACACCAGACTATACACTACTACCACCACACCAGACTATACACTACTACCACCACACCAGACTATACACTACTACCACAACCACACTATACACTACCACCACAACCACACCAGGCTAAACAGTACTACCACAACCACACCAGACTACACACTACTACCACAACCACACCAGACCATACACTACCACCACAACCACACCAGGCTATACACTACTACCACAACCACACCAGACTATACACTACCACCACAACCACACCAGACTATACACTACAACCACAACCACACCAGACTGTACACTACTACCACCACAACCACACCAGGCTATACACTACCACCACAACCACACCAGACTGTACACTACTACCACCACCACCCCACCAGACTATACACTACTACCAACACCACACCAGACTATACACTACTACCACAACCACACCAGACCATACACTACTACCACAACCACACCAGGCTATACACTACTACCACAACCACACCAGACTATACACTACTACCACAACCACACCAGGCTATACACTACTACCACAACCAAACAGGGCTATACACTACAACCACCACAACCACACCAGACTATACACTACCACCACAACCAAACAGGGCTAGACACTACCACCACAGCCACACCGGGCTATACACTACTACCACAACCACACCAGGCTATACACTACTACCACCACAACCACACCAGACTATACACTACTACAACCACAACCACACCAGACTATACACTACTACCACAACCACACCAGACTATACACTACTACCACAACCACACCAGGCTATACACTACTACCACAACCACACCAGACTATACACTACTACCACAACCACACCAGACTATACACTACTACCCCAACTACACCAGGCTATTCACTACCACCACAACCACACCAGGCTATACACTACTACCACAACCACACCAGGCTATACACTACTACCACAACCACACCAGACTATACACTACCACCACAACCAAACAGGGCTATACACTACCACCACAGCCACACCAGGCTATACACTACTACCACAGCCACACCAGGCTATACACTACTACCACAACAACACCAGGCTATACACTACTACCACAACCACACCAGACTATACACTACCACCACAACCACACTATACACTACTACCACCACACCACACTATACACTAATACCACAACCACACCTGGCTATTCACTACCACCACAACCACACCAGGCTATACACTACTACCACAACCACACCAGGCTATACACTACTACCACAACCACACCAGACTATACACTACCACCAGAACCACACCAGACTATACACTACTACCACAACCACACCAGACTATACACTACTACCACAACCACACCAGACTATACACTACTACCACAACCACACCAGACTATTCACTACCACCACAACCACACCAGACTATACACTACTACCACAACCACACCAGGCTATACACTACTACCACCACAACCACACCAGACTATACACTACTACCACCACAACCACACCAGACTATTCACTACCACCACAACCACACCAGACTATACACTACTACCACCACAACCACACCAGACTATTCACTACCACCACAACCACACCAGACTATACACTACTACCACAACCACACCAGGCTATACACTACTACCACCACAACCACACCAGACTATACACTACTACCACCACAACCACACCAGACTATTCACTACCACCACAACCACACCAGACTATACACTACTACCACCACAACCACACCAGACTATACACTACTACCACAACCACACCAGACTATTCACTACCACCACAACCACACCAGACTATACACTACTACCACAACCACACCAGGCTATATACTACTACCACCACAACCACACCAGACTATACACTACTACCACCACAACCACACCAGACTATACACTACTACCACAACCACACCAGACTATTCACTACTACCACAACCACACCAGACTATACACTACTACCACAACCACACCAGACTATTCACTACCACCACAACCACACCAGACTATACACTACTACCACAACCACACTATTCACTACCACCACAACCACACCAGACTATACACTACTACCACAACCACACCAGACTATACACTACTACCACAACCACACCAGACTATACACTACTACCACAACCACACCAGACTATACACTACTACCCCAACTACACCAGGCTATTCACTACCACCACAACCACACCAGGCTATACACTACTACCACAACCACACCAGGCTATACACTACTACCACAACCACACCAGACTATACACTACCACCACAACCAAACAGGGCTATACACTACCACCACAGCCACACCAGGCTATACACTACTACCACAGCCACACCAGGCTATACACTACTACCACAACAACACCAGGCTATACACTACTACCACAACCACACCAGACTATACACTACCACCACAACCACACCAGACTATACACTACTACCACCACACCACACTATACACTAATACCACAACCACACCTGGCTATTCACTACCACCACAACCACACCAGGCTATACACTACTACCACAACCACACCAGGCTATACACTACTACCACAACCACACCAGACTATACACTACCACCACAACCACACCAGACTATACACTACTACCACAACCACACCAGACTATACACTACTACCACAACCACACCAGACTATACACTACTACCACAACCACACCAGACTATTCACTACCACCACAACCACACCAGACTATACACTACTACCACAACCACACCAGGCTATACACTACTACCACCACAACCACACCAGACTATACACTACTACCACCACAACCACACCAGACTATTCACTACCACCACAACCACACCAGACTATACACTACTACCACAACAACCACACCAGACTATTCACTACCACCACAACCACACCAGACTATACACTACTACCACAACCACACCAGGCTATACACTACTACCACCACAACCACACCAGACTATACACTACTACCACCACAACCACACCAGACTATACACTACTACCACCACAACCACACCAGACTATACACTACTACCACCACAACCACACCAGACTATACACTACTACCACAACCACACCAGACTATTCACTACCACCACAACCACACCAGACTATACACTACTACCACAACCACACCAGGCTATATACTACTACCACCACAACCACACCAGACTATACACTACTACCACCACAACCACACCAGACTATACACTACTACCACAACCACACCAGACTATTCACTACTACCACAACCACACCAGACTATACACTACTACCACAACAACACCAGACTATTCACTACCACCACAACCACACCAGACTATACACTACTACCACAACCACACCAGACTATTCACTACCACCACAACCACACCAGACTATACACTACTACCACAACCACACCAGACTATACACTACTACCACAACCACACCAGACTATACACTACCACCACAACCACACCAGACTATTCACTACTACCACAACCACACCAGACTATACACTACCACCACAACCACACCAGACTATACACTACTACCACAACCACACCAGACTATTCACTACCACCACAACCACACCAGACTATACACTACTACCACAACCACACCAGACTATACACTACTACCACCACACCAGACTATACACTACTACCACCACACCAGACTATACACTACTACCACAACCACACCTGGCTATTCACTACCACCACAACCACACCAGACTATACACTACTACAACCACACCAGGCGATACACTACTACAACCACACCAGACTATACACTACTACCACAACCACACCAGGCTATACACTACTACCACCACACCAGGCTATACACTACTACCACAACCACACCAGACTATACAGTACTACCATCACAACCACACCAGACTATACAGTACTACCATCACAACCACACCAGACTATACACTACTACAACCACACCAGGCTATACACTACTACCACAACCACACCAGACTATACAGTACTACCACAACCACACCTGGCTATTCACTACCACCACAACCACACCAGGCTATACACTACTACCACCACACCAGGCTATACACTACTACCACCACACCAGGCTATACACTACCACCACCACACCAGACTATACACTACTACAACCACAACCACACCAGACTATACACTACTACAACCACACCAGACTATACACTACTACAACCACACCAGACTATACACTACCACCACAACCACACCAGACTATACACTACTAAAACCACACCAGGCTATACACTACTACCACAACCACACCAGACTATACAGTACTACCATCACAACCACACCAGACTATACACTACTACAACCACACCAGGCTATACACTACTACCACAACCACACCAGATTATACACTACTACCATCACAACCACACCAGACTATACACTACTACAACTACACCAGGCTATACACTACTACCACAACCACACCAGAAAATACGCAACTCCCCCCAAAACCACACCAGAAAATACGCAACTCCCCCCACAACCACACCAGGCTATACACTTCTACCATCACAACCACACCAGACTATACACTACTACAACCACACCAGGCTATACACTACTACCACCACAACAACACCAGACTATACACTACTACCAACACAACCACACCAGGCTATACACTACTACCACCACAACCACACCAGGCTATACACTACTACCACAACCACACCAGGCTATACACTACTACCACAACCACACCAGGCTATACACTACTACCACCACACCAGGCTATACACTACTACCACCACACCAGTCTATACACTACTACCACAACCACACCAGGCTATACACTACTACCACCACAACCACACCAGGCTATACACTACTACCACCACAACCACACCAGGCTATACAGTACTACCACAACCACACCAGGCTATACACTACTACCACAACCACACCAGGCTATACACTACTACCACCACACCAGGCTATACACTACTACCACCACACCAGGCTATACACTACTACCACCACACCAGGCTATTCACTACTACCACCACAACCACACCAGACTATACACTACTACCACAACCACACCAGACTATACAATACTACCACAACCACACCAGGCTATACACTACTACCACCACAACCACACCAGGCTATACACTACTACCACCACAACCACACCAGGCTATTCACTACTACCACCACAACCACACCAGGCTATACACTACTACCACCACAACCACACCAGACTATTCACTTCTTCAACCACAACCACACCAGGCTATACACTACTACAACCACAACCACACCAGGCTATTCACTACTACCACCACAACCACACCAGACTATACACTACTACCACAACCACACCAGGCTATTCACTACTACCACAACCACACCAGGCTATTCACTACTACCACCACAACCACACCAGACTATACACTACTACCACCACAACCACACCAGGCTATACACTACTACCACAACCACACCAGGCTATACACTACTACCACAACCACACCAGGCTATACACTACTACCACAACCACACCAGGCTATACACTACCACCAGAACCACACCAGACTATACACTACTACCACAACCACACCAGGCTATACACTACTACCAGAACCACACCAGGCTATACACTACCACCAGAACCACACCAGGCTATACACTACTACCACAACCACACCAGGCTATACACTACTACCACAACCACACCAGGCTATACACTACTACAACCACACCAGGCTATACACTACTACCACAACCACACCAGGCTATACACTACTACCACAACCACACCAGGCTATACACTACTACAACCACACCAGGCTATACACTACTACAACCACACCAGGCTATACACTACCACAACCACACCTGGCTATACACTTCTTCAACCACAACCACACCAGGCTATACACTACTACAACCACAACCACACCAGGCTATACACTACCACCACAACCACACCAGGCTATACACTACTACAACCACAACCACACCAGACTATACAATACTACAACCACAACCACACTAGACTATACACTGCTACAACCACACTAGACTATACACTTCTTCAACCACAACCACACCAGGCTATACACTACTACAACCACAACCACACCAGACTACACACTACTACCACCACAACCACACCAGACTATACACTACCACAACCACACCAGGCTATACACTACTACAACCACAACCACACCAGACTATACACTACCACAACCACACCAGACTATACACTACTACCACCACAACCACACCAGACTATACACTACCACAACCACACCAGACTATACACTACTACCAGAACCACACCAGGCTATACACTACTACCACCACACTAGACTATACACTACTACAACCACAACCACACCAGACTATACACTACTACCAGAACCACACCAGACTATACACTACTACCACCACACTAGACTATACACTACTACAACCACAACCACACCAGGCTATACACTACTACAACCACAACCACACCAGACTATACACTACTACCAGAACCACACCAGGCTATACACTACCACCACAACCACACCAGACTATACAATACTACAACCACACCAGACTATACACTACTACCACCACAACCACACCAGGCTATACACTACTACCACCACAACCACACCAGACTATACACTACTACAATCACAACCACACCAGACTATACACTACCACCAGAACCACACCAGGCTATACACTACCACCACAACCACACCAGGCTATACACTTCTTCAACCACAACCACACCAGGCTATACACTACTACAACCACAACAACACCAGACTATTCACTACTACCACAACCACACCAGGATATACACTACTACCACCACAACCACACCAGACTATACACTACTACCCCAACTACACCAGGCTATACACTTCTACAACCACAACAACACCAAACTATACACTACTACAACCACAACCACACCATACTATACAATACTACAACCACAACCACACCAAACTATACACTACTACAACCACAACCACACCATACTATACAATACTACAACCACACCAGACTATACACTACTACCACCACAACCACACCAGGCTATACACTACTACCACCACAACCACACCAGACTATACACTACTACAATCACAACCACACCAGACTATACACTACCACCAGAACCACACCAGGCTATACACTACCACCACAACCACACCAGGCTATACACTTCTTCAACCACAACCACACCAGGCTATACACTACTACAACCACAACCACACCAGACTATACACTACTACCACCACAACCACACCAGACTATACACTACCACCAGAACCACACCAGGCTATACACTACCACCACAACCACACCAGGCTATACACTTCTTCAACCACAACCACACCAGGCTATACACTACTACCACCACAACCACACCAGGCTATACACTACCACCAGAACCACACCAGGCTATACACTACCACCACAACCACACCAGGCTATACACTTCTACAACCACAACCACACCAGGCTATACACTACTACCACCACAACCACACCAGGCTATACACTACCACCAGAACCACACCAGGCTATACACTACCACCACAACCACACCAGGCTATACACTTCTTCAACCACAACCACACCAGGCTATACACTACTACCACCACAACCACACCAGGCTATACACTACCACCAGAACCACACCAGGCTATACACTACCACCACAACCACACCAGGCTATACACTACTACAACCACAACCACACCAGACTATACACTACCACCACCACAACCACACCAGACTATACACTACTACAACCACAACCACACCAGACTATACACTACCACCACCACAACCACACCAGACTATACACTACTACAACCACAACCACACCAGGCTATACACTACTACAACCACAACCACACCAGACTATACAATACTACAACCACACCAGACTATACACTACTACCACCACAACCACACCAGGCTATACACTACTACCACCACAACCACACCAGACTATACAATATTACAACCACACCAGACTATACACTACTACCAACACAACCACACCAGGCTATACACTACTACCACAACCACACCAGACTATACACTACTACCACCACAACCACACCTGGCTATTCACTACCACACCAGACTATACACTACTACCACCACAACCACACCAGAAAATACACCACTCCCCCCACAACCACACCAGGCTATACACTACTACAACCACACCAGGCTATACACTACTACAACCACACCAGACTATACACTACTACCACAACCACATCAGACTATACACTACTACTACAACCACACCGGGCTATACACTACTACAACCACACCGGGCTATACACTACTACAACCACAACCACACCAGACTATACACTACTACCAACACAACTACACCAGGCTATACACTACTACCACCACAACCACACCAGGCTATACACGACTACCACAACCACACCAGACTATACACTACTACCACAAGCACACCAGACTATACATTACTACCACAACCATACACTACAACCACAACCACTCCAGGATATACACTACTACCACCACAACCACACCAGGCTATACACTACTACCAACACAACCACACCAGGATATACACGACTACCACCACAACCACACCAGGCTATGCACGACTACCACAACCACACCAGACTATACACTACTACCACAAGCACACCAGACTATACACTACTACCACAACCATACACTACAACCACAACCACTCCAGGATATACACTACTACCAACACAACCACACCGGGCGATACACTACTACCAACACAACCACACCAGACTATACACTACCAACACAACCACACCAGGCTATACACTACTACCACAGCCACACCATGCTATACACAACCACCACAGCCACACCAGGCTATACACTACTACCACAACCACACCAGACTATACACTACCAACACAACCACACCAGACTATACACTACTACCACAGCCACACCATGCTATACACAACCACCACAGCCACACCAGGCTAGTAGTGGTGGTAATAGTGTATAGTCTGGTGTGGTTGTGGGAGTAGTGTATAGTCTGGTGTGGTTGTGGTGGTAGTAGTGTATAGCCTGGTGTGGTTGTGGTGGTAGTAGTGTATAGTCTGGTGTGGTTGTGGTGGTAGTAGTGTATAGCCTGGTGTGGTTGTGGTAGTAGTGTATAGCCTGGTGTGGTTGTGGTGGTAGTGTATAGCCTGGTGTGGTTGTGGTGGTAGTGTATAGCCTGGTGTGGTTGTGGTGGTAGTGTATAGCCTGGTGTGGTTGTGGTGGTAGTGTATAGCCTGGTGTGGTTGTGGTAGTAGTGTATAGCCTGGTGTGGTTGTGGTAGTAGTGTGTAGCCTGGTGTGGTTGTGGTGGTAGTAGTGTATAGCCTGGTGTGGTTGTGGTAGTAGTGTATAGTCTGGTGTGGTTGTGGTAGTAGTGTATAGTCTGGTGTGGTTGTGGTGGTAGTGTATAGTCTGGTGTGGTTGTGGTGGTAGTGTATAGTCTGGTGTGGTTGTGGTGGTAGTAGTGTATAGTCTGGTGTGGTTGTGGTGGTAGTAGTGTATAGTCTGGTGTGGTTGTGGTGGTAGTGTATAGCCTGGTGTGGTTGTGGTGGTAGTAGTGTATAGCCTGGTGTGGTGGTAGTAGTGTATAGCCTTGGGTGGTTGTGGTAGTAGTTTGTAGCCTGGTGTGGTAGTGTAAAGTCTGGTGTGGTTGTGGTGGTAGTGTATAGCCTGGTGTGGTTGTGGTGGTAGTAGTGTATAGGCTGGTGTGGTGGTAGTAGTGTATAGCCTGGTGTGGTTGTGGTGGTAGTGTATAGTCTGGTGTGGTTGTGGTGGTAGTGTATAGCCTGGTGTGGTTGTGGTGGTAGTGTATAGCCTGGTGTGGTTGTGGTGGTAGTGTATAGCCTGGTGTGGTTGTGGTGGTAGTGTATAGCCTGGTGTGGTTGTGGTGGTAGTAGCCTGGTGTGGTTGTGGTAGTAGTGTGTAGCCTGGTGTGGTTGTGGTGGTAGTAGTGTATAGCCTGGTGTGGTGGTAGTAGTGTATAGCCTGGTGTGGTTGTGGTAGTAGTGTGTAGCCTGGTGTGGTTGTGGTGGTAGTGTATAGTCTGGTGTGGTTGTGGTGGTAGTAGTGTATAGTCTGGTGTGGTTGTGGTGGTAGTAGTGTATAGTCTGGTGTGGTTGTGGTGGTAGTAGTGTATAGTCTGGTGTGGTTGTGGTAGTAGTGTATAGCCTAGTGTGGTTGTGGTAGTAGTGTATAGCCTGGTGTGGTTGTGGTGGTAGTGTATAGCCTGGTGTGGTTGTGGTGGTAGTGTATAGTCTGGTGTGGTTGTGGTGGTAGTAGTGTATAGTCTGGTGTGGTTGTGGTGGTAGTGTATAGTCTGGTGTGGTTGTGGTGGTAGTGTATAGCCTGGTGTGGTTGTGGTGGTAGTGTATAGTCTGGTGTGGTTGTGGTGGTAGTGTATAGCCTGGTGTGGTTGTGGTGGTAGTGTATAGCCTGGTGTGGTTGTGGTGGTAGTGTATAGTCTGGTGTGGTTGTGGTGGTAGTAGTGTATAGCCTGGTGTGGTAGTAGTGTATAGCCTGGTGTGGTTGTGGTGGTAGTGTATAGTCTGGTGTGGTTGTGGTGGTAGTGTATAGTCTGGTGTGGTTGTGGTGGTAGTAGTGTATAGTCTGGTGTGGTTGTGGTGGTAGTAGTGTATAGTCTGGTGTGGTTGTGGTGGTAGTAGTGTATAGCCTGGTGTGGTTGTGGTGGTAGTAGTGTATAGCCTGGTGTGGTTGTGGTGGGAGTGTATAGCCTGGTGTGGTTGTGGTGGTAGTAGTGTATAGTCTGGTGTGGTTGTGGTGGTAGTAGTGTGTAGTCTGGTTGTGGTTGTAGTAGTGTATAGCCTGGTGTGGTGGAAGTAGTGTATAGCCTGGTGTGGTTGTGGTAGTAGTGTATAGTCTGGTGTGTTTGTTGTAGTAGTGTATAGCCTGGTGTAGTTGTGGTGGTAGTAGTGTGTAGCCTGGTGTGGTTGTGGTGGTAGTAGTGTGTAGTCTGGTGTGGTTGTGGTGGTAGTTGTGTATAGCCTGGTGTGGTTGTGGTAGTAGTGTATAGTCTGGTGTGGTTGTGGTTGTAGTATTGTATAGTCTGGTGTGGTTGTGGTGGTAGTGTATAGCCTGGTGTGGTTGTGGTGGTAGAAGTGTATAGCCTGGTGTGGTTGTGGTGGTAGTAGTGTGTAGTCTGGTGTGGTTGTGGTGGTAGTGTATAGCCTGGTGTGGTTGTGGTGGTAGAAGTGTATAGCCTGGTGTGGTTGTGGTAGTAGTGTATAATCTGGTGTGGTTGTGGTTGTAGTAGTGTATAGCCTGGTGTGCTTGTGGTAGTAGTGTATATTCTGGTGTGGTTGTGGTGGTAATGTATAGCCTGGTGTGGTTGTGGTGGTAGTAGTGTACAGTCTGGTGTGGTTGTGGTGGTAGTAGTGTACAGTCTGGTGTGGTTGTGGTTGTAGTAGTGTAAAGTCTGGTGTGGTTGTGGGGGGAGTAGTGTAAAGTCTGGTGTGGTTGTGGTGGTAGTGTATAGTCTGGTGTGGTTGTGGTAGTAGTGAATAGTCTAGTGTGGTTGTTGTAGTAGTGTATAGCCTGGTGTGCTTGTGGTAGTAGTAGTGTACAGTCTGGTGTGGTTGTGGTGGTAATGTATAGCCTGGTGTGGTTGTGGTGGTAGTAGTGTACAGTCTGGTGTGGTTGTGGTGGTAGTAGTGTACAGTCTGGTGTGGTTGTGGTGGTAGTGTATAGCCTGGTGTGCTTGTGGTAGTAGTGTACAGTGCCTTGCGAAAGTATTCGGCCCCCTTGAACTTTGCGATCTTTTGCCACATTCCAGGCTTCAAACATAAAGATATAAAACTGTATTTTTTTGTGAAGAATCAACAACAAGTGGGACACAATCATGAAGTGGAACGACATTAATTGGATATTTCAAACTTTTTTAACAAATCAAAAACTGAAAAATTGGGCGTGCAAAATTATTCAGCCCCCTTAAGTTAATACTTTGTAGCGCCACCTTTCGCTGCGATTACAGCTGTAAGTCGCTTGGGGTATGTCTCTATCAGTTTTGCACATCGAGAGACTGAAATTTTTCCCATTCCTCCTTGCAAAACAGCTCGAGCTCAGTGAGGTTGGATGGAGAGCATTTGTGAACAGCAGTTTTCAGTTCTTTCCACAGATTCTCGATTGGATTCAGGTCTGGACTTTGACTTGGCCATTCTAACACCTGGATATGTTTATTTTTGAACCATTCCATTGTAGATTTTGCTTTATGTTTTGGATCATTGTCTTGTTGGAAGACAAATCTCCGTCCCAGTCTCAGGTCTTTTGCAGACTCCATCTGGTTTTCTTCCAGAATGGTCCTGTATTTGGCTCCATCCATCTTCCCATCAATTTTAACCATCTTCCCTGTCCCTGCTGAAGAAAAGCAGGCCCAAACCATGATGCTGCCACCACCATGTTTGACAGTGGGGATGGTGTGTTCAGGGTGATGAGCTGTGTTGCTTTTACGCCAAACATAACGTTTTGCATTGTTGCCAAAAAGTTCAATTTTGGTTTCATCTGACCAGAGCACCTTCTTCCACATGTTTGGTGTGTCTCCCAGGTGGCTTGTGGCAAACTTTAAACAACACTTTTTATGGATATCTTTAAGAAATGGCTTTCTTCTTGCCTCTCTTCCATAAAGGCCAGATTTGTGCAATATAAGACTGATTGTTGTCCTATGGACAGAGTCTCCCACCTCAGCTGTAGATCTCTGCAGTTCATCCAGAGTGATCATGGGCCTCTTGGCTGCATCTCTGATCAGTCTTCTCCTTGTATGAGCTGAAAGTTTAGAGGGACGGCCAGGTCTTGGTAGATTTGCAGTGGTCTGATACTCCTTCCATTTCAATATTATCGCTTGCACAGTGCTCCTTGGGATGTTTAAAGCTTGGGAAATCTTTTTGTATCCAAATCCGGCTTTAAACTTCTTCACAACAGTATCTCGGACCTGCCTGGTGTGTTCCTTGTTCTTCATGATGCTCTCTGTGCTTTTAACGGACCTCTGAGACTATCACAGAGCAGGTGCATTTATACGGAGACTTGATTACACACAGGTGGATTGTATTTATCATCATTAGTCATTTAGGTCAACATTGGATCATTCAGAGATCCTCACTGAACTTCTGGAGAGAGTTTGCTGCACTGAAAGTAAAGGGGCTGAATAATTTTGCACGCCCAATTTTTCAGTTTTTGATTTGTTAAAAAAGTTTGAAATATCCAATAAATGTCGTTCCACTTCATGATTGTGTCCCACTTGTTGTTGATTCTTCACAAAAAAATACAGTTTTATATCTTTATGTTTGAAGCCTGAAATGTGGCAAAAGGTCGCAAAGTTCAAAGGGGCCGAATACTTTCGCAAGGCACTGTATATTCTGGTGTGGTTGTGATGGTAATGTATAGCCTGGTGTGGTTGTGGTGGTAGTAGTGTACAGTCTGGTGTGGTTGTGGTGGTAGTGTATAGTCTGGTGTGGTTGTGGTGGTAGTGTATAGCCTGGTGTGGTTGTGGTGGTAGTGTATAGTCTGGTGTGGTTGTGGTGGTAGTGTACAGTCTCGTGTGGTTGTGGTGGTAGTGTATAGCCTGGTGTGGTTGTGGTAGTAGTGTACAGTCTGGTGTGGTTGTGGTGGTAGTAGTGAATAGCCAGTTGTGGTTGTGGTGGTAGTGTATAGCCTGGTGTGGTTGTGGTGGTAGTGTATAGTCTGGTGTGGTTGTGGTGGTAGTAGTGTGTAGTCTGGTTGTGGTTGTAGTAGTGTGTAGTCATTCTGGTGTGGTTGTGGTGGTAGTGTATAGCCTGGTGTGGTTGTGGTGGTAGTGTATAGTCTGGTGTGGTTGTGGTGGTAATGTATAGCCTGGTGTGGTTGTGGTTGTGGTGGTAGTAGTGTACAGTCTGGTGTGGTTGTGGTGGTAGTAGTGTACAGTCTGGTGTGGTTGTGGTGGTAGTGTATAGCCTGGTGTGGTTGTGGTGGTAGTGTATAGTCTGGTGTGGTTGTGGTGGTAGTGTATAGTCTGGTGTGGTTGTGGTGGTAGTAGTGTATAGTCTGGTGTGGTTGTGGTGGTAGTAGTGTATAGTCTGGTGTGGTTGTGGTGGTAGTAGTGTATAGTCTGGTGTGGTTGTGGTGGTAGTAGTGTATAGCCTGGTGTGGTTGTGGTGGTAGTAGTGTATAGCCTGGTGTGGTTGTGGTGGGAGTGTATAGCCTGGTGTGGTTGTGGTGGGAGTGTATAGCCTGGTGTGGTTGTGGTGGTAGTAGTGTATAGTCTGGTGTGGTTGTGGTGGTAGTGTATAGTCTGGTGTGGTTGTGGTGGTAGTGTATAGCCTGGTGTGGTTGTGGTGGGAGTGTATAGCCTGGTGTGGTGTGGTGGTAGTAGTGTATAGTCTGGTGTGGTTGTGGTGGTAGTGTATAGCCTGGTGTGGTTGTGGTGGTAGTAGTGTATAGTCTGGTGTGGTTGTGGTGGTAGTGTATAGTCTGGTGTGGTTGTGGTGGTAGTAGTGTATAGTCTGGTGTGGTTGTGGTGGTAGTGTATAGCCTGGTGTGGTTGTGGTGGTAGTGTATAGTCTGGTGTGGTTGTGGTAGTAGTGTATAGTCTGGTGTGGTTGTAGTAGTGTATAGTCTGGTGTGGTTGTGGTGGTAGTGTATAGCCTGGTGTGGTTGTGGTGGTAGTAGTGTATAGTCTGGTGTGGTTGTGGTGGTAGTGTATAGCCTGGTGTGTTGGTAGTAGTATATAGCCTGGTGTGGTTGTGGTAGTAGTATATAGCCTGGTGTGGTTGTGGTGGTAGTGTATAGTGTGGTTGTGGTGGTAGTGTATAGTCTGGTGTGGTTGTGGTGGTAGTGTATAGCCTGGTGTGGTTGTGGTGGTAGTGTATAGTCTGGTGTGGTTGTGGTAGTAGTAGTGTATAGTCTGGTGTGGTTGTGGTGGTAGTGTATAGCCTGGTGTGGTTGTGGTGGTAGTGTATAGTCTGGTGTGGTTGTGGTGGTAGTGTATAGCCTGGTGTGGTTGTGGTGGTAGTGTATAGTCTGGTGTGGTTGTGGTAGTAGTGTATAGTCTGGTGTGGTTGTGGTGGTAGTGTATAGCCTGGTGTGGTTGTGGTGGTAGTGTATAGTCTGGTGTGGTTGTGGTGGTAGTGTATAGCCTGGTGTGGTTGTAGTAGTGTATAGTCTGGTGTGGTTGTGGTAGTAGTGTATAGCCTGGTGTGGTGTGGTGGTAGTAGTGTATAGTCTGGTGTGGTTGTGGTGGTAGTGTATAGCCTGGTGTGGTTGTGGTGGTAGTAGTGTATAGTCTGGTGTGGTTGTGGTGGTAGTGTATAGTCTGGTGTGGTTGTGGTGGTAGTAGTGTATAGTCTGGTGTGGTTGTGGTGGTAGTGTATAGCCTGGTGTGGTTGTGGTGGTAGTGTATAGTCTGGTGTGGTTGTGGTAGTAGTGTATAGTCTGGTGTGGTTGTAGTAGTGTATAGTCTGGTGTGGTTGTGGTGGTAGTGTATAGCCTGGTGTGGTTGTGGTGGTAGTAGTGTATAGTCTGGTGTGGTTGTGGTGGTAGTGTATAGCCTGGTGTGTTGGTAGTAGTATATAGCCTGGTGTGGTTGTGGTAGTAGTATATAGCCTGGTGTGGTTGTGGTGGTAGTGTATAGTGTGGTTGTGGTGGTAGTGTATAGTCTGGTGTGGTTGTGGTGGTAGTGTATAGCCTGGTGTGGTTGTGGTGGTAGTGTATAGTCTGGTGTGGTTGTGGTAGTACTAGTGTATAGTCTGGTGTGGTTGTGGTGGTAGTGTATAGCCTGGTGTGGTTGTGGTGGTAGTGTATAGTCTGGTGTGGTTGTGGTGGTAGTGTATAGCCTGGTGTGGTTGTGGTGGTAGTGTATAGTCTGGTGTGGTTGTGGTAGTAGTGTATAGTCTGGTGTGGTTGTGGTGGTAGTGTATAGCCTGGTGTGGTTGTGGTGGTAGTGTATAGTCTGGTGTGGTTGTGGTGGTAGTGTATAGCCTGGTGTGGTTGTAGTAGTGTATAGTCTGGTGTGGTTGTGGTAGTAGTGTATAGTCTGGTGTGGTTGTGGTGGTAGTGTATAGCCTGGTGTGGTTGTGGTGGTAGTGTATAGTCTGGTGTGGTTGTGGTGGTAGTGTATAGTCTGGTGTGGTTGTAGTAGTGTATAGTCTGGTGTGGTTGTGGTGGTAGTGTATAGTCTGGTGTGGTTGTGGTAGTAGTGTATAGCCTGGTGTGGTTGTGGTGGTAGTAGTGTATAGTCTGGTGTGGTTGTGGTGGTAGTGTATAGCCTGGTGTGGTTGTGGTGGTAGTAGTGTATAGTCTGGTGTGGTTGTGGTGGTAGTGTATAGCCTGGTGTGGTTGTGGTTATAGTGTATAGTCTGGTGTGGTTGTGGTGGTAGTGTATAGTCTGGTGTGGTTGTGGTAGTAGTGTATAGTCTGGTGTGGTTGTAGTAGTGTATAGTCTGGTGTGGTTGTGGTGGTAGTGTATAGCCTGGTGTGGTTGTGGTGGTAGTAGTGTATAGTCTGGTGTGGTTGTGGTGGTAGTGTATAGCCTGGTGTGTTGGTAGTAGTATATAGCCTGGTGTGGTTGTGGTAGTAGTATATAGCCTGGTGTGGTTGTGGTGGTAGTAGTGTATAGTCTGGTGTGGTTGTGGTAGTAGTGTATAGTCTGGTGTGGTTGTGGTGGTAGTAGTGTATAGTCTGGTGTGGTTGTGGTGGTAGTGTATAGCCTGGTGTGTTGGTAGTAGTATATAGCCTGGTGTGGTTGTGGTAGTAGTATATATCCTGGTGTGGTTGTGGTGGTAGTAGTGTATAGTCTGGTGTGGTTGTGTAGTAGTGTTTTGCTCACAGTCTCTTTACACTACTACCACAATCACATCAGACCACCAAGGAGACGTATAGCCTGGTGTGGTTGTGGTGGTAGTAGTAGTGTTTTGCTCACAGTCTCTTTACACTACTACCACAATCACATCAGATCAACAAGGAGACTGAGCTATTGTTAGGGAATGATCAGAATTAGTTGGGTAACATAGATAAGATGTTTTATTTCCATGATATGCTTAAGAGTTATTTCTCATAAGAATGTATTTTGTTGTACTATAGTGGTGGCCATTGGCAGTTATCTGTTCTATGTCAGGACTAAGTTGCATGGGCCGCATAGAGGGGAGAGGTCAAGGGGTCATCATGTGTAAACATATATTTTCTGTGTGCCAGTGACTCCCTAATTTTCTCATCGGGGAAAGGAGGGTGACAGTATCTGGAATCATTCTATGCTCCCTCTTTGTTGACCTATGGGGTCACTCTCCTCTCTGTGAGTTTGTCCTCTGATTGGTCGTATTTAGAATTGGTTCTATCTAAATGACAATTTGATATATATCATAGGGTGGGGGTAATGTCTTGGTGCCATTTTGTACCAAGGAGGAGATAAGAGCTTTGTTTAGGAGACCAAACTGAACGATAATTTATAGCCCACTCTGTCTGACTAGGGGATATTCTCTCTGAAGTAAGGTTTTTTCTTTGTGTAAGTTCCTAAGACCTGTGTTTTGGCATGTCGTCTTGAGAGGGGGTGGATCTTTGCTATAAAGGAACCCATTTGCCATTATGTTGGGACTCTCAACTTTTCATTTAGAGATAATGAACTGTTGAAAGTCAAAATGCTATTGCAAAAGCTTAATTATTATTAAAGGTGAAAATGAAGCATAACTCTGACTCGTGTGTGATTTGCTCTCTCATCATTTGGTAATTAAGGACATTTCCACGACACTATACACTACCACAACCATGAAAACAAGTTTGCATATCAAAAGGCTTATTGAACCGTTGAGACCCAGCGGGTATCATGTTGATGACATAATTATGTAATTTCCTGGTTGAAATCCAGATCTCTGTTCAGAGAGACAGATGATGAAATGTCATTTTCATAACAATATCAAGAAGTCTGGGACAGACATATTTTAGTTGTCATTTTGCTAAGGAATTTTCCCACAATGAATGCAAATCAAATCAAACTTTAATTGTCACATGCGCGGAATACAAGTGTAGACTTTACCATGAAATGCTAACTTACAAGTCCTTAACCAACAGTACAATTCAAGAAGAAATAAATATTTACCATGTAGACTAAAATAAAAAGTAATAATAAAAGTAACACAACAAGAATTACAACGAGGCTATATACAGGTGGCACCGGTACTGAGTCAGTGTGCGGGGGTACAGGCTAGTTGAGGTAATATGTATATGTAGGTGGGGGCGAAGTGACTATGCATATGTAACAAACAACCAGCGAGTAGCAGCAGTGTACAAAAGGGAAGGGGGGGGGGGGTAAATGTAAATTGTACGTTGGCGATTTTAAGAATTGTTCAGCAGTCTTATGGTTTGGGGGTAGAAGCTGTTGAGGAGCCTTTTGGTCCTAGACTTGGCGTTCCGGTACCGCATGCCGTGCGGGAGCAGAGAAAAGTCTACTGCCTAGAATATAGGTCCTGGATGGCAGAAAGCTTGGTCCCAGTGATGTACTGGAGCCGTTTGCACTACCCTCTGTAGCGCCTTACGGTCAGATGCCGAGCAGTTGACATACTAGGCGGTGATGCAACCGGTCAGGATGCTCTCGATGGTGCAGCTGTAGAACCTTTTGAGGATCTGGGGACCCATGCCAAATCTTTTCAGTCTCCTGAGGGGAACAGGTTTTGTCGTGCCCTCTTCACGACTGTCTTGGTATGTTTGGAACACGATAGTTTGTTGGTGATGTGGACACCAAGGAACTTGAAACTCTTGACTCGCTCCACTACAGCCCCTTCGACGTTAAAGGGGCCTGTTCGGCCCTCCTTTTCCTGTAGTCCACCATCAGCTCCTTTCTCTTACTCACAATGAGGGAGAGGTTGTTGTCCTGGCACCACACTGCCAGGTCTCTGACCTCCCTCCCTGCAGTTTGCTATAAGGACAATTCCATGATACTTTTAGTCATCAAGCAGACTAAAAGTTTCTCTCAAAATGACCCTTACAAGTGGTTGGTCAACGCCTCTTTCATTTTAACAACTTACCACACAAAAGAGAGAGATTAGACCACTGGAATCTTCTCATATCCTTCCTACATTTGGTATGCTAATATATGCAAATCCATGCACAACCAGACACTGACCTCAACTTGCCAGACGAAAGCAGTAAATATCAAATTTTCCCAGCTTTTAACCATCTTCTGCCTTGCCACCTGCCAAAAAACACTCCAACATTTTTCTCATTAATATGCAAATGCAGGCAATCAGATTTGCGTGTTGAATTAATCTCTGCCACCCCTTCTGCTTGTACTGTAATCACAAATTACAGACAGGCATCTGACGGACGGCAAATGCCCTAAATCTGGTCAGAGGGCCCTTTACCTCAGGGGGGAAATCCCAATCATCGCAAATGGTCAGACAGACATAGCAGCAGGTAATTTGGTATGCACGCTTCCAATTCCAAAGGGATATTTTCATTTTCTCACTTCCATATCTCTTTCAAATCCCTTAGTCCTCATAGCATCTTTCAATACTATCCTACAGTGCATTCAGAAAGTATTCAGACCCCTCGACTTTTCCCAAATTTTGTTACGTTACAGCCTTATTCTAAAAATAATTAAAATATTTTTTTCCCCTCAATCGACACAGAATACCCCATAATCACAAAGCAGAAACAGGTTTTTAGAAATGTTAGTAAATGTATTAAAAATAAAAAGCAGAAATATCACATTTAAATAAGTGTTCAGACTCTTTACTCAATACTTTGTTGAAGCACCTTTGGCAGCGATTACAGCCTTGAGTCGTCTTAGGTATGACGCTACAAGCTTGGTATACATTTATTTGGCGAGTTTCTCCCATTCTTCTCTGCAGATCCTCTCAAGCCCTGTCAGGTTGGATAGGGAGTGTTGCTGCACAGCTATTTCCAGGTCTCTCCAGATATGTTCAATCGGGTTCAAGTCCGGGCTCTTGCTGGACCACTCGACTTGTCCTGACTTGTCTGTCTGCTTAGGGTCGTTATCCTGTTGGAAGGTGAACCTTCACCCCAGCCTGAGGTCCTGAGTGCTCTGGAGCAGGTTTTCATCAAGGATCTCTCTGTACTTTGCTCCATTCATCTTTCCCTCCAAGCGGGCTGTCACATGCCTTTTACTGAGGAGTGGCATCAGTCTGGCCACTCTACCATAAAGGCCTGATTGGTGGAGTGCTGCAGAGATGGTTGTCCTTCTGAGAGGTTCTCCCATCTCCACAGAGGAACTCTGGAGCTCTGTCAATTTGACCATTGGGTTCTTGGTTACCTCTGACCAAGACCTTTCTCTCCCAATTGCTGTTTGGCTAGGCGGCCAACTCTAGGAACAGTCTTGGTGGTTCCAAACTTCTTCCATTTAAGAATAATGGAGGCCACTGTGTTCTTGGGGCTCTTCAATGCTGCAGACATTTTTCGGTACCCTTCCCCAGATCTGTGCCTCCACATAATCTTCTCTCTGAGCTCTATGGATAATTCCTTCGACCTCATGGCTTGATTTTTGCTCTGACATCCACTGTCAACTGAGGGACCTTATATAGACAGCTGTGTGCCTTTCCAAATCGTGTCCAATCAATTGGATTTACCACAGGCAGACTCCAATCAAGTTGTAGAAACTTATCGAAGATGATCAGTAGAAACAGGATGCACCTGACCTCAATTTCGAGTCTCAAAACAACGGGTCTGAATACTTATGTAAATAAGGTATTTGTTTTTAATACATTTACAAAAATGTCTCACTTTGTCATTATGGGGTATTGCGTGTAGATTGATGAAGATTTAAAAAAACTCAATTTTAGAATAAGGCTGTAACCAAATGTGGGAAAAGTCAAGTCAATCAGTGTAATGCAAATGTAGCAACTACAAACACAAACACCGTAACCATAGCAAGCATTTATATTTGCATTACATTTCCATTTTAGACATTTAGCAGAGCGACTTACAGTAAGTACATTCCTCTTAAGATAACTAGGTGGGACTTATGGTTATAATAAGTCTTAGCGAAGGGTGTGGTGAAATTAACCATTTTTCAGACATTTCTTTTTTATTCCTATATTCAGAACTCCCAATTCCACACAGCAGCACCAGTAGTCCCTTTCGTTGTCATGTTTATTGTAGTCATGCACCATAACACCTCTACACATGGAGAGATGACGAGAAAATAATCTAGCAGAGGCCTCGTTGCGGTGACAAATAGGGCCAGACAATGGTGTAACAGCATTACTTCAATTCCCCTCTGACAGTGTTTTAATTTAATGAGGCACGCGCTGCGTGCTCGGTTGAGTCGCCGTCTCACTTTGTCTGGAGCAAGGTTAATCTGTGAAAACAAGGGCATGCAGGGAAAACATCAACAAGACAGAGCCAGGGCGACCTGGTAGAGTCAAGTAGCCAGATTACAACCCAGCACAAACAGGGATGGCATCACTGAACTGAGCTGAAGCACACATTTCATATTGAGATCATGGTCTTGCATTATAACAAATTCAGCAAGACACACAATGGCCAGAGAAAATTGCTCAAATTGAAGTAGAGATAACAATAATGTTATAGTTTATGGTGGGCTATTTTCAAAAGAAAAACCCCTGAGCGAGTAAGAGACTGAACAAGGGAAGTGTTGTCCTTCCTGCTCCCTGTTAGAGCGTGACATTGTGAACAGACCTATCATAGTCACGGTGGTGACAGCCGAGCAGCAAAAATCTCCCTTAAACACTGTGTACAAAGCCTCTGTTCTGCCACCAGCCTTGTCCCTCAGTCTGCCATCAGGGACCCCAGAGCCCAGGCAACAGTCGCCTGGCAACATCGTTAAGGCTCTAAACATATTTCCTAGCTCTACTTGTGGTAGGATATATTCTTTCAGCATGGAAACGTTATTTTATTAGCTGGTAGCGTGGCGGTTTCTGTCTCTGTGTGTCTATGTGCTGCTGCGGCCGCCCCCCGGTGTGTTTGCTACGGCCGCCCCCGGTGTGTTTGCTCTGGGAATATGAAAGACGTTGGACTGCCGTAGAACAGGATATTATATCATAATTAGCAGGGGTTCTGGGCTGGCACGCCGCGAGAAAACAGATGGTGCACAAATTCTATTAGCAGGGAAGAAATGGTCGAGCAGCTTTTAGAGTTGGCCGAGCCTGGCGACCTTCAAGCCAGAGGAGCCCGCTGCTCACACCCCCAAACCATCAGACCCATACCTTTACTGACCTCCCACTTTTCCACTTCCACTTCTGATTTGACGAGGCCTGCAGCACAAGCTTCAATTCAGGGCTTTCTCAGGTCAAAAACCTTCACGTCACTGGACACAGTGCATTCACACCGTCTTCTCACATGGAGCTCAATGTGAAAGTCTATGAAACTGTCGTAAATCAGATTCACCCACTCGGAAATTGAGATGTAGTAGAAGAGAAACACCATCTTCAGAAGTTGAATGACATTTTAGGCCACTGGGAGGCTGGAGACTCACATTCCCTCCATCAACACATCTCATCCTAACTGTCCATGATATTGCCCCTCAGTCATTGCATTAGCATAACTGTTATGATCACAGCTTTAATACAACTATTATGGTGTTATTACATAGTTATTACCACAATCCATTTTGTTCATGTTTACACATTTGTCTTTGCCTCCCACACAAACTTACAGTACCTTGGGGATATTGATTATACAAATGAAGTTAAAGCTGCTTGGTACCCAGCAGAGCAGTTCAGCTTTAGTGCCAGACTCAAAGGGACAAAAGCAATGTAGCCACCTCAGGTTTGAAATAGCAACGCCCCAGTGACCAGCCACGCATCAACGCCCCAGTGACCAGCCACGCAGCAACGCCCCAGTGACCAGCCACGCAGCAACGCCCCAGTGACCAGCCACGCAGCAACGCCCCAGTGACCAGCCACGCAGCAACGCCCCAGTGACCAGCCACGCAGCAACGCCCCAGTGACCAGCCACGCAGCAACGCCCCAGTGACCAGCCACGCAGCAACGCCCCAGTGACCAGCCACGCAGCAACGCCCCAGTGACCAGCCACGCATCAACGCCCCAGTGACCAGCCACGCATCAACGCCCCAGTGACCAGCCACGCATCAACGCCCCAGTGACCAGCCAAGCAGCAACGCCCCAGTGACCAGCCAAGCAGCAACGCCCCAGTGACCAGCCACGCAGCAACGCCCCAGTGACCAGCCAAGCAGCAACGCCCCAGTGACCAGCCAAGCAGCAACGCCCCAGTGACCAGCCACGCAGCAACGCCCCAGTGACCAGCCAAGCAGCAACGCCCCAGTGACCAGCCACGCAGCAACGCCCCAGTGACCAGCCACACAACAAACATTCTCTCCCTCCCTCAATCTTTTGCCATCTTTTGTCCTCTGTCTGTCCTTCACTCTCTCTCATTCTGTCTGTCCATCTTTCAATCGTTTACAAAATGGTTCAGTTTTAATATCGTCCTCTTGCTTTTCATCACAACATGAGCTCTCCATAGCAGAACAAAAAGGGCTCACATAATCACGTTGTCCTTCTGTAAATATCATGGGCCCCGTCTCATCTTTATTTTATCACCATCCATATCACTAAAGAACCCAGAGTGGGCCAATATCGCTTTGGCTTCAGGGTCACTGGGCCCCAGTCATATATTACATATCACCACGTGATGCACTATCATAAAGAGAGAGGGTAGGGAGAAAGGGTAGGGAGAGAGGGTAGGAGACCAAGAAAGAACACCTATGGCACAGCATGAAGAATACAGAGACAAGTAACATAGCAGCAGGAAACACAAGCAAACAAGCAACGTACAAACGAGCAACATAACATCAGGATGTTAAATATGTAAATCATGTCTAAGTGGAAACATATGCATACAAATGTTTATGAGAAGAAACACCCTTCAACAAAATGCAACACACAGCAATGAAGCTCCCATTCTGGTTATTGACAGAAGCCTATCATAGCAGACCAATCAGAACTCATCTCTAGGCCTGGACAGGCCCACTATTATCTCAACCAATCATGGCTAATGGGAAGGTTCCTGTCTGTCTTTTTCCATGCCGTACCAACTTCTAATATATATTTTTTTATACAGGGGGTGGACTATTGTCTCGTTTTCAATTGGGCACAGTTGAGGGTAGTGTGTTTTTCCCCGGTTTACATTCACTCTGTTGCAGGTTTTACTATATTATTTCTTCCATCCTAACAAATATCCTCATCTGCTTTCATGCGACTCCCTTATGTCAAGGCGTTTTGGTACATCCCTTACGCACTACGCTTTTCTGCACGCTAACCTTTTCAATACCACAGGTCAATATAGTCTACCAGTCTGTCTATCCTGCCCTCTATCCACCATTGTTAGTGACAACAGTGGTAGGTGGATCGTTTGTCCAGATCTGCAGTAGGCTAACTAGCAATCATACCACACATAAAAGCATTCAAAGCTGCTCCAATAGGAATCCACAAGAACAAATAGGAATAGCTGAGGCCTGGTGCATGAAATTCTTCAATTCCACATTGGTTCAACGTATCATTGAAATTACATGGAAACAACGTTGATTCAACCAGTGTGTGGCCAGTGGAAATAGTGAAGACACGAGACGCACAGCTCAAAATGTTCCCCTATTTATCTTGTTAAGGGACAATACAATCATCTAGGCTAGCCTACAGCGCCATAATACAATGAATAATTGCATAATTGTTTTCACGTGAGTCCAAAATTATACTCTAGGCTGCAGTGAAAATGACATTTGAATAATGGCACAAAAGCCCTGTGATTTGAATGTTTCATTCCATTTGGATCACTTGTGGGTCTACTCTAGACAGTTGATAAAATCTCAAAAGGCACAGTAGCAGGACAGTCTGGCTTTATTTTTACTTTTGATACTGAGATGCACTGTCTGTTGCGGATCATCATTCTCCCAAGTCGTCCTATAATAATGTGGCCACATATGCTCCTGGCAGGCCCAGTTATTCAGGAAACTTAACACGTGCTCTGCCTCATCTCCAATCCATGCGCTATTCATTGCTGACCTAGAACCTAACGCTTTATAGCCTAAATATTTGTGATTTAACTTATTCAAATGTATTACCTTTTATATGTGGCATAAACACAACCAGTCCAATGTTTGAATCTGGTTATGCTACTTCAAAATTCTTCTTTAAGCATGCACACGTTCGTCCAAAATATAATTCCAGCATCCTCAAAAGGGCTTTTTATGTGAGTAAAGTACATATCGGATTAAACATTTAATGACAGGCCTGACGGAAGCAGAAAATGTATCGGTAAACTTTTCAAATGTTGACAAAACAAAATACGCTCGACAAGGTGTGATCTTTTAGTGTCTAAAATGTATAATGCGAGAAATGGTGGAAAATACTTTTACAAATATTGATTTAATAACTATCATATCTTAGTTAACTTGGAGTCACGCAGTGATATATTGTGTGGTCCTCCCACTAAGTGTGTGTCCTTTATCTATTTGCAAATTTTCTTACTTGAACTGCTCTGTTGGGAAAGGGCTCATAAGTAAGTATTTTACGGTAAAGTCTACACTTGATGTATTCTCATGTGACAAATAAAATGTAATTTGATAGTGTGCAGTTTATTAGTGTCATAACATTGGCCTGTGGGTGAGGTTTATGACCCCCCCCCCCCCCATAAATACCTTTTCCCTTTACTCTCTCTTGATTCTACAGAAGAACTCTTGAAATACCTTTGTTAAAACATAGAGTCTGGGAAGATCAAAAGGTGGGGGGAAAGGAACCATATTTTGGTAATACAACCAGCTGAAAATATGCGTTGGTACTAAATGAATATGATGCCAGATAAGTTGGCGTCCGAGACATTATGATTGATGACAGGACGACATAAACTGTATCTGGGAAAGTCTACACATTCTAGTTATCAGATTCATATGGAATTGTTGTGCAATTTAAATGTTTAAATATGAATCTATTTGTGAAAAGATTAAATGTAATTTGGACTCTTAATGAGAGAACGTTTGTCAAAGAGTAAACTATGCTTGACTCAGTGGCCCCGCCCATGTGAACAGACATTGGTTATAAACTATGAAACACGCCCTTCTCTCCCCTCCTATATAAAGCCCTTGATGAAAATGTAACTTTCTGTTCTGAGGATGTTAGGGCGACAGTCCTACGTTAAAAGGGCTCAGATAATAAGCTGTTCCAAGGACGTGTGGACTCTAGGTCCTCCACGTTGAAGGGACAAAGACCACCGACAGAGCTAAGCCAACTTCAGCAAGAATCTAACGAAATTAGCATTGAATTTCAATGTGAAGGTGACGAGCTACACGCCAGAAGGATGAATTTCAACTATACCAGCATGAGCTTAAAGCATGGCAACTTGGTATGAACTTTTAACTCTTATTCACTAAAGAAGTGATACGTCCTAGCCGTCGCATTAGCTCAGCAACTTTAGACGTGGGCGAGGAGAGGACGGACAGAGTATATGTTCTACCACACGACGACGGTACTACCAAGTATCCATTCTACCACCAGAGATCCATGCTGGACAAACCGGTCTTCCATCGATGACCAATCTACCGAAGCGCAGGTCAGAGTAAATATTTATTGCATTCTCCTTTTTCAAATGGGCAGTAATTTAGAATGCATAAGATACTGTATTTACGATAGCATAGCTTCTCCCTTTGTTCCTCAATCTTCCCGCTCTTTCACTCAACCCCAGCCCTTTTCTTTGTGTAACTAGCCACTATATCGGCTCCGTTCACCAGGTCCATCAGTGTATGATTCATTCTGTGTATATGTAATTCTATGTGATTAGTTAGGTATTTAGTAAATAAATAATTAAACCAAATGTTGTATTGCTGATTCAACTTGTTAGCCAGGGTTCATGAAGAAAACCAAGAACTTACAACTTCAGATGAGACTAAACAAGGTGACGATTAAATATTGACTGCTATTGATGTAAAAGATTACTAGGTCTTTAAGAGTTTATTCGGAAGATAACAGCTTTATAAACATTATTTTGTGGTGCCCAGACTTCGTAGTTAATTATTTACCTGATTAGCTTAATCAGGTAATATTAATCAGGAATTAAAAAAATAATATATTAATAGAGAAATTATTTTATAGAATAGCATGTCATATCACTTAATCCGGCATAGCCAAAGACACGACATGAGGTTACAGATTAAATAAGTTAAGATGAACTTCCCAGGGTGGTGAAAGTGTACAGTAATGAGCTTGATGCTATTTTCAATAAATATCGAGGGTCTTATTCTGGTGACATGATGATCTATGCTTGGCTGCCGTTTGACAAATAAAAACAATCGTGCTCTTTTGTCCATAATAATGTCACCGTGAAGACTATACCCACACTGTATCTGTGAGCTGTTGGCTAGAGCACAGGTGTGAATACCAGGGGCCACATTCGCTATACCTACTCAACAGTTGTAGTGACAAAAGCATCAGTAGGCCTAGAGTTGAAATGCAGTTAGAGAAAGGCAGGTTGAGTTGTCCAGTATCAGAGTAGTATAGAAGGTGTCATATGCTGAGGCAGTGAAGAGTAGTAGAGGAGCAGGCGTCCAGGGCGAGGGATTCTAAGAGGCTCCTTGTGAATAAGCCAAGGACAATAAGAGTTATTCGTTTAGAAATTACAGCACTTTTTGTACATAGTCCGCCCATTTTAGGGGGCCAAAATAATTGCAAAAAATGCACTTATATGTGTATTAAAGCAGTCAAAAGTGTAGTATTTGGTCCCATATTGCTAGCACATCAAGCTTTGTTGGACACAATTTGAGTTTGTTTTGGTTGTGTTTCAGATTATTTTGTTCGCAACAGAAATTTACATTTAAATTGACATGACATGAAAGTTCACATATTCAAGAAGTCATTTCTGACAACCAAAAAATGACTTTAAAATGCCTCTCCTGTAAAGTAGTAACATCAGACATCTGCCCCTGTTCAAGTGCTGTGTCATATCTTAAAAACAATACAAACACAAGTCAATACTTTCTTTTGAAGGAGTTATGTAACTTACTCCCAGACTGCTGCAATGAGGTTGTTTTCACAAAGGCAAAGTTGCAGAGAGACAAAAGTCCCATCATATGTCAACAGTTTATCTGTATTGGTCTCATTTCCCCTCTGGCCTTCCCTCCGTCATCTGGAGAACTGTTCTCCCTATCTTTCCACAGCCAATTCCCCTGCTTCAGCCGCTTGGCTATATGCCTTCACCATAATCAGTCATAATCTGATAAACATGTCAGCCTAATACTGTGCAGTAGGGGACTGTTGCACAAACCAGATGTGTTCGTTAAGACTTCCTGTGCACATACTACAGTACAAAACGTGATGGGTCACACAGCACATACAGACACATACAGACACATACAGACACATACAGACACATACAGAGAGAGACAGAGAGAAGTGCTATTACTTGTCACACCATCCAACTTTTTTCAAGGCTGGTAACAGATGTTTGTCGATCAGATATCCAAGCTAGATGGAGAGGAGTCATTGAACAAAGGACAGGAAACTTCAAGAGCATTCATATGTGCTGTCTAAGAGAAGAATGATATCAGCCCAGAGCACCAGGCACACACCTGTCTGCCTGAAAACCCGCCCAGACTCAACACAGCTCTACTGTACCCTTAACTTGAGAGAACGTGATTCTATGAGCAGTAAAAGTGATAGCCCTCACTTGCTTTACTTTGAAAAAAATACTGTTTTAGAGAGCTGGCATCAAATTAATATCTATTTTGTGTAAGTGTAATTCTTCCATGTATCAAACCTAATATACTTAGAGATCTGGGTAGAGTTACAGGAGAGGATAAGTAATGTTTAGGTTGGGTACCAGATAAACCTGATGACTAAGTTAATAAAACAGAGTGGGTAGTGTACTGTGCAGCTATCACAGTAGTACTCATTAGCCAGAGCCACAGCGTAATGAGGATTATTTTTCACCTCATTGCACTCGCACCTTTGTTAGGCGAATTCCTTCATTTATTTATTCATTTTAAATCTAGTGATGATGCAGATTGTTGAAGCACCAACACATGCCCTCTGTGTTTTGCAGGCTGCGCAGGTACACACATACCCAAACACTTACTGTGCATGCTGTACCGCACACACAGAAACACACATCCCTACCAGCACACCTTGATGGAATAGTTTCAGGGGACATTGGATTCCAGATCAATTTGGCACAGTAACCAAGCCCAACCAAACAAGAGAGGAGAATACAGTAAATCATGTTAGCACAAATGGAAAAGAGCCGAAGAGTCCTACCAGAAGAGAAGTGATCTGAGAGAGAAGAGAACAACATGATGAAGAGGAAAAATAAAGTGGGAGAAAGAGTGAAAGGGAATGCAAACCATCTGCAATGTAAAAGCATTGTTTGTACGTTCACAAGACGTTCTATCCTGCTACACTTACAATTAAGACATTATTTCTCCACTAAATCGAATGAATAACTTGTAAGTCATCAGAAAATGGTTATATTGTTTGAGTTGAATAGGTTAATTGGTGCATTTACATTTATCTAAGAAAACACAATTATCATATGTAAACCAGTGTTGATGGCAGGATTCTGTCCTTCAGGCTGGTTATTAGTGCTTTAGAGTGGGTTACTATGCAACTCCACGCTCTAATCCTCGGCATTGAACTCTAAAGTTCACAGAAATAGTCAAAGTGGGAGTAATCCCCCCAGTACAGCAAAGAGAGACCCCCTGTCTCTACCCCTCTACACAGAACCCCCCAAACACTAGGGAGTCCTCAGACAGAGAGAGAGCGAAAGCAGAGGAGAAAAGAACAAAGCCTTACAAATCAAGATAATTCTCAAGTGCTGAGGGATTCGGGAGATTTTTTTTTTTAAGTGAGGGGGGGAGAAAATCCTTTGCATTTTAATGAAAATTTTGAATGGAATGTAAATAAAGGAAAGAATACAGAAAAGCAACAACGAACTCAGCGTTGAGTTTTGATGGAATTTTTAACAAGGCTGACTGAGCGATTGTCACACTGATGGTGTGAAGCAGTCACACACTCACCTTAGCCAGAGTGATGAGAAGGCATTATGACTTGGGCTTAAGTCCAGGAGGAAGGCAATGGGTCCCTTGAAGAATAGATTATGTTCTCATAAACCAATCTAGGACTATATGATTGGTTGAACACTTAGATGTGTCTGGAGCAATTCTAATTGGCTGTTCAAGGACCCTCTGATGGTGCTATTGACCATTTTACTGAGTGATAGCTTAGGCTGGTAAACATGTCTTATTCATATTTCTAAAAAGCTGCTTAGATGAAAGCATCTATCCACACAGACAAGTAGACAGAGAAACAGAGGGAGATGGGGAGGTAGAGAGATAGAAGGTGACAGAGACAGATATCTAGTAAGGGTAATAATGGGGCAATAGCTCAAGCGGACACAACAAACACTCTCCAGTGTGACCTTTCAGGTGGAGAAGGCTGAGCTCTGGAGAAGGCTGAGCCTCTGAATGGTTGAGTGACCTCATACATCACCCTGGGAATCTGCTGGTCTCACAGTGAAATGAGGGATTTTGTGCGGAAATACACACACATACATGTGCATACACACACACGATACGCACCCACACACACATGATATGAACACACACACCTCAGCTTGAGAAGAACACGCTACCGTGGGTTACTGTCTGTTACCATGACACTGCCTATCTGGAGTCCATCCAGCCTCTCTTACACAACCACACTATCAATCAGGGAGCCTTCCCGACACACTTCCACTAGAGCCAGTAATATACACACACACACACGTATATGGGCAATATTTTACATTTCTCCCCTTTTATTCTGTACCAGACAGCATGTACTGTACTGTAAGAGCACCAGCTATCTGACAAGAATCTGGAGATGTGACAGAACATCCTTAAACTTTTAGTATCTCAAGGAAACTTGCTGATTAGCAGAATAATTATCCTATTAGCAAAGTGACTTAACAAGTGATAAAATACATGAGTCATTTAGAAGAGTTCCATCTGATACCTTATCCAAAAAGCAACGAAGCAATCATAATAATTAGACTAATCAGTGTAACAGTATAATTTTTAGACCGTCCCCTCGTCCATACCCGGGCGCGAACCAGGGACCTTCTGCACACATCAACAACTGACACCCACGAAGCATCGTTACCCATCGCTCCACAAAAGCTGCGGCCCTTGCAGAGAAAGGGGAACTACTACTTCAAGGTCTCAGAGCAAGTGACGTCACCGATTGAAACGCTACTTAGCGCGCACCGCTAACTAAGCCAGCCGTTTCACATCCGTTACATCAGCACTAATCCGAAATGACAACGGCAGAACCTGACACCTAACAAACAGTGAAGAGAGGGAAAGAAGACAATGAGAAATAGAGGATGAAAAAGGAAGCAAGGAATGAAGAAAAGTGAGAGAGGAGAGGATGACAGAAAACTGAAAAGATGAGAAGGATGGAATGATGGGTAAAATGGAGGACATTTAAAAGGAGAAGTGAATGAGCATAGGAAAGATAATACAGAATGTTCTGTGTCCTGTCCTGTTGAAAGGAAGACAGGAAGTCTCCAGTGATGGTACATAGTGTGAGCGGGATGAATAGAGCTAGTCTGCCCACCAGAGCAAACACACACGCTCAGAAAAACATGAACAACAGGTGATAATGTTGGCTCTACTGGACTGTGATTAATCAATGACAGCAATCTACTAATTACAGCCTCCAATCAATTACCTCCACACTCATTAACCAGTCAACACAACACGTCTCTATATCCTCCACAGCATTAACCAGTCAACACAACACGTCTCTATATCCTCCACAGCATTAACCAGTCAACACGTCTCTATACCCTCCACAGCATTAACCAGTCAACACTTCTCTATATCCTCCACAGCATTAACCAGTCAACACGTCTCTATATCCTCCACAGCATTAACCAGTCAACACAACACATCTCTATACCCTCCACAGCATTAACCAGTCAACACAACACGTCTCTATACCCTCCACAGCATTAACCAGTCAACACAACACGTCTCTATATCCTCCACAGCATTAACCAGTCAACACAACACATCTCTCTCTATACCCTCCACAGCATTAACCAGTCAACACGTCTCTATACCCTCCACAGCATTAACCAGTCAACACAACACATCTCTATACCCTCCACACTCATTAACCAGGCAACACAACACGTCTCTATATCCTCCACAGCATTAACCAGTCAACACAACACATCTCTATATCCTCCACAGCATTAACCAGTCAACACAACACGTCTCTATACCCTCAACAGCATTAACCAGTCAACACAACACGTCTCTATACCCTCAACAGCATTAACCAGTCAACACAACACGTCTCTATACCCTCCACAGAATTAACCAGTCAACACGTTTCTATATCCTCCACAGCATTAACCAGTCAACACAACACGTCTCTATATCCTCCACAGCATTAACCAGTCAAAACAACACGTCTCTATACCCTCCACAGAATTAACCAGTCAACACGTTTCTATATCCTCCACAGCATTAACCAGTCAACACGTCTCTATATCCTCCACAGCATTAACCAGTCAACACAACACGTCTCTATATCCTCCACAGCATTAACCAGTCAACACAACACGTCTCTATACCCTCCACAGAATTAATCAGTGAACACAACACGTCTCTATACCCTCCACAGCATTAACCTGTCAACACTTCTCTATACCATCCACAGCATTAACCAGTCAACACAACACGTCTCTATATCCTCCACACCATTAACCAGTCAACACAAAACGTCTCTATATCCTCCGCATCATTAACCAGTCAACACAACACGTCTCTATACCCTCCACAGCATTAATCAGTGAACACAACACGTCTCTATACCCTCCACAGAATTAACCAGTCAACACGTCTCTATACCCTCCACAGCATTAACCAGTGAACACAACACGTCTCTATACCCTCCACAGCATTAACCTGTCAACACGTCTCTATACCCTCCACAGCATTAACCAGTGAACACAACACGTCTCTATACCCTCCACAGCATTAACCAGTCAACACGTTTCTATATCCTCCACAGCATTAACCAGTCAACACAACACATCTCTATACCCTCCACAGAATTAACCAGTCAACACAACACGTCTCTATACCCTCCACAGCATTAACCAGTCAACACAACACGTCTCTACATCCTCCACAGCATTAACCAGTCAACACAACACGTCTCTACATCCTCCACAGCATTAACCAGTCAACACAACACATCTCTATACCCTCCACAGAATTAACCAGTCAACACAACACGTCTCTATATCCTCCACAGCATTAACCAGTCAACACAACACGTCTCTATACCCTCCACAGCATTAACCAGTCAACACAACACATCTCTATACCCTCCACAGAATTAACCAGTCAACACAACACGTCTCTATACCCTCCACAGCATTAACAAGTCAACACAACACGTCTCTATACCCTCCACAGCATTAACCAGTCAACACGTCTCTATACCCTCCACAGCATTAACCAGTCAACACAACACATCTCTATATCCTCCACAGCATTAACCAGTCAACACAACACGTCTCTATACCCTCCACCGCATTAACCAGTCAACACAACACAAATCTATACCCTCCACAGCATTATCCAGTCAACACGTCTCTATACCCTCCACAGCATTAACCAGTCAACACAACACGTCTTTATATCCTCCACAGCATTAACCAGTCAACACGTCTCTATACCCTCCACAGCATTAACCAGTCAACACAACACAGCTCTATATCCTCCACAGCATTAACCAGTCAACACAACACGTCTCTATACCCTCCACAGCATTAAGCAGTGAACACAACACGTCTCTATACCCTCCACCGCATTAACCAGTCAACACAACACAAATCTATACCCTCCACAGCATTATCCAGTCAACACGTCTCTATACCCTCCACAGCATTAACCAGTCAACACAACACGTCTCTATATCCTCCACAGCATTAACCAGTCAACACAACACGTCTCTATACCCTCCACAGCATTAACCAGTCAACACAACACGTCTCTATACCCTCCACAGCATTAACCAGTCAACACGTCTCTATACCCTCCACAGCATTAACCAGTCAACACGTCACTATATCCTCCACAGCATTAACCAGTCAACACAACACGTCTCTATACCCTCCACAGCATTAACCAGTCAACACAACACGTCTCTATATCCTCCACAGCATTAACCAGTCAACACAACACGTCTCTATATCCTCCACAGCATTAACCAGTCAACACGTCTCTATACCCTCCACAGCATTAACCAGTCAACACAACACGTCTCTATACCCTCCACAGCATTAACCAGTCAACACGTCTCTATACCCTCCACAGCATTAACCAGTCAACATGTCACTATATCCTCCACAGCATTAACCAGTCAACACGTCTCTATATCCTCCACAGCATTAACCAGTCAACACAACACGTCTCTATACCCTCCACAGCATTAACCAGTCAACACAACACGTCTCTATATCCTCCACAGCATTAACCAGTCAACACGTCTCTATACCCTCCACAGAATTAACCAGTCAACACATGTCTCTTTACCCTCCACAGCATTAACCAGTCAACACAACACGTCTCTATATCCTCCACAGCATTAATCAGTCAACACAACACATCTCTATATCCTCCACAGCATTAACCAGTCAACACGTCTCTATACCCTCCACAGAATTAACCAGTCAACACATGTCTCTTTACCCTCCACAGCATTAACCAGTCAACACAACACGTCTCTATATCCTCCACAGCATTAATCAGTCAACACAACACGTCTCTATACCCTCCACAGAATTAACCAGTCAACACGTCACTATATCCTCCACAGCATTAACCAGTCAACACAACACGTCTCTATACCCTCCACAGCATTAACCAGTCAACACGTCTCTATATCCTCCACAGAATTAACCAGTCAACACGTCACTATATCCTCCACAGAATTAACCAGTCAACACGTCACTATACCCTCCACAGAATTAACCAGTCAACACGTCACTATATCCTCCACAGCATTAACCAGTCAACACGTCTCTATACCCTCCACAGAATTAACCAGTCAACACGTCACTATATCCTCCACAGCATTAACCAGTCAACACAACACGTCTCTATACCCTCCACAGCATTAACCAGTCAACACAACACGTCTCTATACCCTCCACAGCATTAACCAGTCAACACAACACATCTCTATACCCTCCACAGCATTAACCAGTCAACACAACACGTCTCTATTTCCTCCACAGCATTAACCAGTCAACACGTTTCTATATCCTCCACAGCATTAACCAGTCAACACAACACGTCTCTATATCCTCCACAGCATTAACCAGTCAACACAACACGTCTCTATATCCTCCACAGCATTAACCAGTCAACACAACACGTCTCTATACCCTCAACAGCATTTACCTGTCAACACGTCACTATATCCTCCACAGAATTAACCAGTCAACACAACACGTCTCTATACCCTCCACAGCATTAACCAGTCAACACAACACATCTCTGTTAACTGACCTCCAGACGAGCTTCAATGCCATACAACTCTCCTTCCGCGGCCTCCAACTGCTCTTAAAGGCAGGGAAAACTAAATGCATGCTATTCAACCGATCACTGCCCGCACCTGCTCGCCCGTCCAGCATCACTACTCTGGATGGCTCTGACTTAGAATACGTGGACAACTACAAATACCTAGGTGTCTGGTTAGACTGTAAATTCTCCTTCCAGACTCACATTAAGCATCTCCAATGCAAAATTAAATCTAGAATCGGCTTCCTATATCGCAACAAAGCATCCTTCACTCATGCTGCCAAACATAACCTTGTAAAACTGACCATCCTACCGATCCTCGACTTCGGTGATGTCCTCTATAAAATAGCCTCCAACACTCTACTCAACAAATTGGATGCAGTCTATCACAGTGCCATCCGTTTTGTCACCAAAGCCCCATTCACTACCCACCATTGCGACCTGCACGCTCTCGTTGGTTGGCCCTCGCTTCATATTCGTTGCCAAACCCATTGGCTACAGGTTATCTACAAGTCTCTGCTAGGTAAAGCTCACCTTATCTCAGCTCACTGGTCACCATAGCAGCACCCACTCGTAGCACGCGCTCCAGCAGGTATATCTCACTGGTCACCCCCAAAGCCAATTCCTCCCTTGGTCGTCTTTCCTTCCAGTTCTCTGCTGCCAAGGACTGGAACGAACTGCAAAAATCTCTGAAGCTGGAGACTCATATGTCCCTCACTAGCTTTAAGCACCAGCTGTCAGAGCAGCTCACAGATCACTGCACCTGTACATAGCCCATCTGTAAACAGCCCATCTATCTACCTACCTCATCCCAATACAGTATTTATTTATCTTGCTCCTTTGCACCCCAGTATTTCTACTATACATTCATCTTCTGCACATCTACCATTCTAGTGTTTAATTGCTATATTGTAATTACTTCGCCACCATGGCCTATTTATTGCCTTAACTCCCTTATCTTACCTCATTTGCACTCACTGTATATATACTTGTTTGTGTGTGTGTGTGTGTGTGTGTGTGTGTGTGTGTGTGTGTGTGTGTGTGTGTGTGTGTGTGTGTGTGTGTGTATACAGTTGAAGTCGGAAGTTTACATACACTTAGGTTGGAGTCATTAAAACTTGTTTTTCAACCACTCCACTCATTTCTTGTTGACAAACTATAGTTTTGGCAAGTCGGTTAGGACAACTACTTTGTGCATGACAAGTAATTTGTCCAACAATTGTTTACAGACAGTTCCAGTAATACAATTCCAGTGGGTCAGAAGTTTACATACACTAAGTTGACTGTGCCTTTAAAAAGCTTGGACAATTCCTGAAAATTATGTCATGGCTTTAGAAGCTTCTGATAGGCTAATTGACATAATTTGAGTCAATTGGAGGTGGACCTGTAGATGTATTTCAAGGCCTACCTTCAAACTCAGCGCCTCTTTGCTTGAAATCATGGGAAAATCAAAAGAAATCAGAAAAAAAATTGTAGACCTCAACAAGTCTGGTTCATCCTTGGGAGAGTTTCCAAATGCCTGAAGGTACCATGTTCATCTGTACAAACAACAGTACGCAAGTATAAACACCATGGGACCACGCAGCCGTCATACCACTCAGGAAGGAGACACATTCTGCCTCCTAGAAGGCGAACGTACTCTGGTGCGAAAAGTGAAAATCAATCCCAGAACAACAGCAAAGGACCTTGTGAAGATGCTGGAGTAAACAGGTACAAAAATATCTATATCCACAGTAAAACGAGCCCTATATATCAAAATAACCTGAAAGGCTGCTCAGCAAGGAAGAAGCCACTGCTCCAAAACGCCATAAAAAAGCCAGACTACGGTTTGCGACTGTACATGGGGACAAAGATCATACTTTTTGGAGTAATGTCCTCTGGTCTGATGAAACAAAAATATAACTGTTTGGCCACAATGACCATTATATTTGGAGGAAAAAGGGAGATGCTTGCAAGCCGAAGAACACCATCCCAACCGTGAAGCACGGGGGTGGCAGCATCATGTTGTGGGTGTGCTTTGCTGCAGGAGGGACTGGTGCACTTTACAAAATAGATGGCATCATGATGGAGGAAAATTATGTGGATATATTGAAGAAACATCTCAAGACATCAGTCATGAAGTTAAAGCTTGGTTGCAAATAGGTCTTCCAAATGGACAATGACCCCAAGAATACTTACAAGCAAAGTTAAAGTTAAGGACAACAACGTCAAGGTATTGGAGCAACCATCAGAAAGCCCTGACCTCAAACCTATTCTGACCCACTGTGAAAGTGTTGAAAGAAATAACAGATGAAATAAATCACTCTACACTATTATTCTGACATTTCACATTCTTAAAATAAAGTGGTGATCCTAACTGACCTAAGACAGGGAATTTTCAGTCTTATTAAATGTCAGGAATTGTGAAACACAGAGTTTAAATGTATTTGGCTAAGGTGTATGTAAACTTCTATATGTGTGTGTGTGTGTGTGTGTGTGTGTATGTGTATATGTGTATATGTGTGTGTCTGAAGTAGAGTAAAATCCCGGCCGTGGTGTAGCAAGCAGCCTCAAGCCTTCACTTTGCATTTTGAGCGAGACTAAAGATTAAAGCTCCTCTCCCAGCAGCTCTCTAACAGGGCACAGCCCAATTATACCTCTCTGGACCTGCACCACAGACCACAGAGAGAGAGGAAGGATAGAGAGGGGGGGTGAGAGGTGAGAGCGAGAGGAAGGAAGGAAATAGACAGTGTATGCAAGAATGGGAAGAGAAGATGGAGAGATAGAAAAGAGAGGGAGGGAGCAAACAGACCAAGTTGGGGTTCAAGGGAAAGCAGGAGAGGAAACACAAGAAGGGTGTAATAGAGGGAGAAAAGGAGGGGGGTTAGAGAAGGGAGAGCGGAACGAGAAATACGGAGGAATTCAAATGAACAAAAGCTTGTCACACCACCCAACATGTGCAGCCAGGTGCATCCACAGACCAAACAGCCAAGTCTTTATAAGCCTCCTCTATAACAAGACCACAGATCAGCATGGCTGGACTGACAGTACAGTAACTACCTGTCGCTACCCAATGCCTTGCCCTTCAACAGTACGGTTGTATCCCAAATGGCACCCTACCTTTCACCAGAGCCCTATGGACACTGATCAAAAGAAGTGCACTTTTACGAGGAAAAGGTGACAATTGGGAAGCGCCCGTTGTCACCAGACCAATCCTGTCACTATGCCTTGTGCTTCAACTGAATAAGGAACTGTGCCAGATCTATAGATCTGTCTTCTGAGTCCCAGCTAGTGTTGGTTTACTAGCAGTCTAGTGGTTTACAGTTCTAACCTAATTCCTTCCTTTTAGCCTCAGCTCACGGAGAACAGCACAGCAGGCAGCCACAGATCACATGAAGAGTAAAGGTTGGGCGGAGGAGGTGGGCAGACAGAAGCAGGTTAAATCTTCTTCCTCATTTCCCTTTTCCCAGCCGTTCACAGAGATTATACAGTTGGTGTTTGTAACTATCAAAGAGACGAGAGATGAAACGAGGAGGAGATCGAATTAGTGCACTTTCTCTTTCTTTCTAGCTTATTCTCAGGTACAGGCTCATTACACTGAGTGAATGGAAGAGGAAGGAAGGGAGGGGGAGAGGGCAGGTGTGTGTTAAGACTTCATTCTGAGAACCCTGCGTCAATGGTATAAGTGTGAGCCTTAGCGCTAGCCAGGGTGAGCCTTAGCGCTAGCCAGGGTGAGCCTTAGCGCTAGCCAGGGTGAGCCTTAGCGCTAGCCAGGGTGAGCCTTAGCGCTAGCCAGGGTGAGCCTTAGCGCTAGCCAGGGTGAGCCTTAGCGCTAGCCAGGGTGAGTATGTGTGGCTGAACTGAATATTCCAAGAAGATGGATTTCAGCTATTCCAATGACTCACGAGGAGTTGCAAGTTCAAGCTTCTGTATAACCTGTAAATCACTTGTCCTCAAAATGGACAAATGAGCCAAAGAACCTCCCTCTGGCCTCGTCTCCCCCAACCCCTCTGGCTGAGGTAAAAGGCTAGATAAATAAGGCATGGCTGTGGGGTCACTGAGGCGTGACCTTTCGGCCCATTTGCTGTGGCACTGCAGCAGGGGGACAGGAGTGCAGCCTCAGCCCTGGTCTGCTGCCCACTCCTCTGGCTCATCCAGCCCTGGTCTGCTGCCCACTCCTCTGGCTCCTCCAGCCCTGGTCTGCTGCCCACTCCTCTGGCTCCTCCAGCCCTGGTCTGCTGCCCACTCCTCTGGCTCCTCCAGCCCTGCCGCTGCAGACGGTGCATTTTAATCAGCACTGCGCTAGGATGGCTGGGGCAGTGCATCAAGCTGAGAGAATCCTTTCATTTACCCACATGCTGGTAACAAATGGACCGGGCCCATCGCAAGACAACCCCGCTCCCTCGCTGTCCTTCAAAATCTCACTGTTATGACACAATGTCTGTCTCCTTCCCTCCAGCTCAAGCCATCTCTGTTTCTTCCCCTCTGTATTAGCGTGCTCTCTCCTCCCTCCACACCCTCAAGTCCTCCCTCTGTATTTTCCCTCCAGTCTCTGCCTGTCCTTGTGCAGTATCTTTCTTTCTGCCTCTCTCCGGGCGCTCATCCTCTACTGCCTCTCTCCGGGCGCTCATCCTCTACCGCCTCTCTCCGGGCGCTCATCCTCTACCGCCTCTCTCCGGGCGCTCATCCTCTACCGCCTCTCTCCGGGCGCTCATCCTCTACCGCCTCTCTCCGGGCGCTCATCCTCTACCGCCTCTCTCCGGGCGCTCATCCTCTACCGCCTCTCTCCGGGCGCTCATCCTCTACCGCCTCTCTCCGGGCGCTCATCCTCTACCGCCTCTCTCCGGGCGCTCATCCTCTACCGCCTCTCTCCGGGCGCTCATCCTCTACCGCCTCTCTCCGGGCGCTCATCCTCTACCGCCTCTGTCCGGGCGCTCATCCTCTACCGCCTCTCTCCGGGCGCTCATCCTCTACCGCCTCTCTCCGGGCGCTCATCCTCTACCGCCTCTCTCCGGCGCTCATCCTCTACCGCCTCTCTCCGTCTATCTCGTCATCTACTCCTCTAGTCTTTCAGCTCCTTCCATCTCCTCCTTGTCTTAACCAACAGTGCATCTCTATCAGTCACATACCCTCCCTCTACCTCTTTCTCTTCTCACCATTTCTCTCTCCTTCCTTCCACCAGCTCCCTTTCCTCACTCCTGCTCTCCCCCTTCCCCCCTCCCTCTCCTAGAGTTGTGTGTTGTCCTCCCAGGCAGAGTTCAGCTCCATCACTCATCTGCTCCACAGGTCTCATTAGGGACGGGCCAGGCCAGGAGGGAACATTTTAATAAATAGATGAATGTGAAACTGCCACAACAGTGGGTACACACACACACGAATGCATACACGTGCAAACACACAAATTAACACACACTCCAATGCGTCTTTGGGGATCTTGAGAAAGATTAAGCCAGGGATGAGCCCGACACTCACGGAATAAAACTCTTTCATTTGATTATTTCAAGCCGAATGATTCTCCGCGCTCAGACACACTCTTCAACCTAGCTTGAATAATAGCAACAAAGTATCCTCTGTGGCAACACAAACACATACTGATAACAGGGCACCTAGTCACAAACACCCCCCCCCCACCTACCTACCTCTGCTGCATTGTGCACAATAAGTCTTGCTTCATTAAAGCCAAATCTCATCCACTATCAGTTCACAACCACAGAAGTCGTTTGAACCGCCAGGGAAATACAATTCCATTTCAGGGTTATCTTAATATATGAGCTTGTCTCCCCCTCACTGGTCTGTTGTTATGAGCCAGGCAAACACCCACAATAGCACAATATTGCTCCTGCTCCATCGCACCACAGATTGGAGCTCACAAAGTAATTAGCAGTTTATATATGAGTGTGTGCATGTCTATGTGTTAGTGTGCTCTCAGCTCCCTGGTCTAATTCGTTCCCAGCTCTAATTTCTCCATCCGTTGTTAGCAGCCGGTTCATTTCACATATCTGGGGGAGAACGTGTCTGTCTGCCCTCAGTGTGCAGCAGACTATCCTCTCAGAACACTACGGAGGAATCAGACCAACACCTGCTTTTTACACAAAACTAAACAGACACACCGGGAAAAAGTCATGTTTGTTGTTGAAACAAAGTTTTGTGATTTATTTTGTCAAGATCCGTCAATAAACCAGACAGATCTGTACAAGAGGATCAATTCATTTTCTGTCTAGTTTTCCTTCTCTCACTGTCTTGTCCCATCTGTCACCTGATCATCTCCCTTCATCTATCTAGCTATTATCCCCATCCGTCTCCTCTTCCATCTCTCCCCCGAGGCCTCAGTCTTTTTCACTTGTCACAGGAGAGGGAGGGGTCATGGAGTAGAAGACTTATCATATGTGTTGTAGTGTGTAATGGAGTCAGATCGTACAGGATAGTCACCCACAGCTTGAAAAGGAGCCAATGGAGCCATTGAATTAGATACTTTTCAGTGGTGAGTACGTTGTCAAGCATGGCGGCGAGGTAGACGTGTTGGCGTGGCAGGGAGCACGAGATCAAGCATGTTGTGGGAGAGGAAACAACACGCTCAGCAGTACAGTGAAGCCCGTTACATACTGTACAGAAATAGACCACAGGAATATGACATGACCTTGTATACATTGATTGGTGAGTGTACAGACAGTGTTGTACAACAGTATAATGTATCAATAGAAAATATCAGCCATGTGTTAGGATATTAGTGGATATGCTGAATGTATGCATGTGAACACATTGTGTGCAGCTCCTTTATAATCCATCTCCAGGCTTTGCCATTGGAGTTGTCAGGGTTTACAATGCTGTCTGGAAGATCTAAGTCAATTCTAAGCCTTCCCTTTCACAACTGCTTCCCTCCCCCTTTCCTGCCTCCGCCCGTCTTCCCTCCCCCCTTCGCACGTCTTGCCTCCCTCTGCCCGTCTTTCCTCCTCCCCTTCATCCCGCCATCTTCCCTCCCCCCTTTCCCCCGGCGTGCCTTCCCCTTTCCTCCCTTGGCCCGTCTTCCTTCCCCCCTTTCCCCCGTCTTGCCTCCCCCTTTCCTCCCTTGGCCCATCTTCCCTCCCCCTTTCCCCCGACTTGCCTCCCCCTTTCCTCCCTTGGCCCGTCTTCCCTCCCCCTTTCCCCCGACTTGCCTCCCCCTTTCCCCCCTTGGCCCGTCTTCCATCCCCCCTTGGCCCGTCTTCCTTCCCCCCTTGGCCCGTCTTCCTTCCCCCCTTGGCCCGTCTTCCTTCCCCCCTTGGCCCGTCTTGCCTCCCTCCGCCCGTCATGCCTACTCCCCTTCCTCCCCCCTCCCTTTCCACCTTTCCCCTCTCTCCCTCCCTCTTCTTTCTGCTGCAGGGCAGAGTGGAGCAGTGGACATCAATCTTAAGGCCGGCTTCTCTTCTTTAGCTGTGGCGGGCTGACACAGCCACAGAGCTTGTTACCTAGTTTACAGCACTGACCTGCTGGCTCATCTCTCACTCCCATAAAGAGTGAGAGATGGGGTGATGTGGGAAAGAGGGAGAGGGAGGAGGGGAAGGAAGGCGAGAGCGACAGACTTACACAGCATGCATGCCAATAGCACCCGCCTCTCCTCATCTATCCCTCTATCCAGCCATCTCTTCCCGAGGCTCTAAACCGCTTACAGAGCCCACACACACACACACTCAAGGGAAGCTTGGACATGAGTATGTAAAGTAAAGAAGCCAGCTCAGAGGAGTCCCAGACTTTTCTCTCCTCAAAGACAGACTTGTTGGTATAATAAAGGACAACTGAGAACAATTCAAGGACAAGGCTTAGTAAAAGGATGTGTGACTAAACCATACGGATAGAAATACACTCAATGTGGTTCACGATGACACGCACATGTGTACACACACAAACACACACACACACACACACACCTTGATCTAAACAGCAGAGTCTATGCCATGGTTGCAGTGTCTGGAAAGCATACTCACTAGCCTAGCTCTGCCTGTGACCACTTTCCTTCCCCTCCCAGTAGCCCTGCCTGTGACCACTTTCTCTCCCCTCCCACTAGCCTAGCTCTGCCTGTGACCACTTTCCCTCCCCTCCCACTAGCCCTGCCTGTGACCACTTTCTCTCCCCTCCCACTAGCCTAGCTCTGCCTGTGACCACTTTCCCTCCCCTCCCACTAGCCCTGCCTGTGACCACTTTCTCTCCCCTCCCACTAGCCCTGCCTGTGACCACTTTCTCTCCCCTCCCACTAGCCTAGCTCTGCCTGTGACCACTTTCCCTCCCCTCCCACTAGCCCTGCCTGTGACAACTTTCTCTCCCCTCCCACTAGCCCTGCCTGTGACCACTTTCCCTCCCCTCCCACTAGCCCTGCCTGTGACAACTTTCTCTCCCCTCCCACTCGCCCTGCCTGTGACCACTTTCCCTCCCCTCCCACTAGCCCTGCCTGTGACCACTTTCTCTCCCCTCCCACTAGCCCTGCCTGTGACCACTTTCTCTCCCCTCCCACTAGCCTAGCTCTGCCTGTGACCACTTTCCCTCCCCTCCCACTAGCCCTGCCTGTGACCACTTTCCCTCCCCTCCCACTAGCCTAGCCCTGCCTGTGACCACTTTCCCTCCCCTCCCACTAGCCCTGCCTGTGACCACTTTCTCTCCCCTCCCACTAGCCTAGCTCTGCCTGTGACCACTTTCCCTCCCCTCCCACTAGCCCTGCCTGTGACCACTTTCCCTCCCCTCCCACTAGCCTAGCTCTGCCTGTGACCACTTTTCCTTCCCTCCCACTAGCCTAGCTCTGCCTGTGACCACTTTCCCTCCCCTCCCACTAGCCTAGCTCTGCCTGTGACCACTTTCCCTCCCCTCCAACTAGCCTAGCTCTGCCTGTGACCACTTTCCCTCCCCTCCAACTAGCCTAGCTCTGCCTGTGACCACTTTTCCTCCCCTCCCACTAGCCTAGCCCTGCCTGTGACCACTTTCCCTCCCCTCCAACTAGCCTAGCTCTGCCTGTGACCACTTTTCCTTCCCTCCCACTAGCCTAGCTCTGCCTGTGACCACTTTTCCTCCCCTCCCACTAGCATAGCCCTGCCTGTGACCACTTTTCCTTCCCTCCCACTAGCCTAGCTCTGCCTGTGACCACTTTTCCTCCCCTCCCACTAGCCTAGCTCTGCCTGTGACCACTTTTCCTTCCCTCCCACTAGCTCTGCCTGTGACCACTTTTCCTTCCCTCCCACTAGCCCTGCCTGTGACCACTTTCCCTTCCCTCCCACTAGCCCTGCCTGTGACCACTTTCCCTTCCCTCCCAACAGCCCTGCCTGTGACCACTTTCCCTTCCCTCCCACTAGCTCTGCCTGTGACCACTTTCCCTTCCCTCCCACTAGCCCTGCCTGTGACCACTTTCCCTTCCCTCCCACTAGCTCTGCCTGTGACCACTTTTCCTTCCCTCCCACTAGCTCTGCCTGTGATCACTTTTCCTTCCCTCCCACTAGCTCTGCCTGTGACCACTTTTCCTTCCCTCCCACTAGCTCTGCCTGTGGCCACTTTTCCTTCCCTCCCACTAGCTCTGCCTGTGATCACTTTTCCTTTCCTCCCACTAGCCCTGCCTGTGACCACTTTTCCTTCCCTTCCACCTAGCTCTGCCTGTGACCACTTTTCCTTCCCTCCCACTAGCCCTGCCTGTGACCAATTTTCCTTCCCTCCCACCTAGCTCTGCCTGTGACCACTTTTCCTTCCCTCCCACTAGCCTAGCTCTGCATGTGACCACTTTTCCTTCCCTCCCACTAGCCCTGCCTGTGACCACTTTTCCTTCCCTCCCACCTAGCTCTGCCTGTGACCACTTTTCCTTCCCTCCAACTAGCCTAGCTCTGCCTGTGACCACTTTTCCTTCCCTCCCACTAGCCCTGCCTGTGACCACTTTTCCTTCCCTCCCACTAGCCCTGCCTGTGACCACTTTTCCTTCCCTCCCACCTAGCTCTGCCTGTGACCAGTTTTCCTTCCCTCTCACTAGCCTAGCTCTGCCTGTGACCACTTTTCCTTCCCTCCCACTAGCCCTGCCTGTGACCACTTTCCCTCCCCTCCCACTAGCCCTGCCTGTGACCACTTTTCCCTCCCCTCCCACTAGCTCTGCCTGTGACCACTTTCCCTCCCCTCCCACTAGCTCTGCCTGTGACCACTTTCCCTCCCCTCCCACTAGCTCTGCCTGTGACCACTTTCCCTCCCCTCCCACTAGCCTAGCTCTGCCTGTGACCCCTTTTCCTTCCCTCCCACTAGCCCTGCCTGTGACCACTTTTCCTTCCCTCCCACTAGCCCTGCCTGTGACCACTTTTCCTTCCCTCCCACCTAGCTCTGCCTGTGACCAGTTTTCCTTCCCTCCCACTAGCCTAGCTCTGCCTGTGACCACTTCTCCTTCCCTCCGACTAGCCCTGCCTGTGACCACTTTCCCTTCCTCCCCCACGGGCCTTACCTGTGACCACTTTGCCTTCCCTCCCAATAGCCCTGCCTGTGAACCCTTTACCTTCCCTCCCACTAGCCCTGCCTGTGGCCACATTCCCCCCTCCCCTCCCACTAGCCTAGCTCTGCCTGTGACCACTTTCCCTTCCCTCCCACTAGCCCTGCCTGTGGCCACATTTCCCCATCCCCTCCCACTAGCCTAGCTCTGCCTGTGACCACTTTCTCTCCCCTCCCACTAGCCTAGCCCTGCCTGTGACCACTTTCTGTCCCCTCCCACTATCCTAGCCCTAACTGTGACCACTTTCCCTCCCCTCCCACTAGCCCTGCCTGTGACCACTTTCCCTCCCATCCCACTAGCCTAGCTCTGCCTGTGACCACTTTCCCTCCCCTCCCACTAGCCTAGCTGTTGCCTGTGACCACTTTCCCGTCCCTCCCACTAGCCTAGCACTGCCTGTGACCACTTTCCCTTCCCTCCCACTAGCCCTGCCTGTGGCAACTTTCCCTTCCCTCCCACTAGCTCTGTCTGTGACCATTTTCCCTCCCCTCCCACTAGCCTAGCTCTGCCTGTGACCACTTTCCCTCCCCTCCCACTAGCCTAGCTCTGCCTGTGACCACTTTCCCTCCCCTCCCACTAGCTCTGCCTGTGACCACTTTCCCTCCCCTCCCACTAGCCTAGCCCTGCCTGTGACCCCTTTTCCTTCCCTCCCACTAGCTCTGCCTGTGACCACTTTCCCTCCAACTAGCTCTGCCTGTGACCCCTTTTCCTTCCCTCCCACTAGCTCTGCCTGTGACCACTTTCCCTCCCCTCCCACTAGCCTAGCTCTGCATGTGACCACTTTCCCTCCCCTCCCACTAGCTCTGTCTGTGACCCCTTTTCCTTCCCTCCCACTAGCCTAGCTCTGCCTGTGACCCCTTTTCCTCCCCTCCCACTAGCCCAGCTCTGCCTGTGACCACTTACCCTCCCACTAGCCTAGCTCTGCCTGTGACCACATTCCCTCCCCTCCCACTAGCCTAGCCCTGCCTGTGGCCACTTCCCTTCCCTCCCACTAGCCATGCATGTGGACAATTTCCCTTCCCTGCCAATAGCCCTGCCTGTGGCCACTTTCACTTCCCTCTCACTAGCCCTGCCTGTGACCACTTTCCCTCCCCTCCCACTAGCCCTGCCCGTGACCACTTTCCCTCCCCTCCCACTAGCCTAGCCCTGCCTGTGACCAGTTTTCCTTCCCTCTCACTAGCCTAGCTCTGCCTGTGACCAGTTTTCCTTCCCTCTCACTAGCCTAGCTCTGCCTGTGACCACTTTTCCTTCCCTCCCACTAGCCCTGCCTGTGACCACTTTCCCTCCCCTCCCACTAGCCCTGCCTGTGACCACTTTTCCCTCCCCTCCCACTAGCTCTGCCTGTGACCACTTTCCCTCCCCTCCCACTAGCTCTGCCTGTGACCACTTTCCCTCCCCTCCCACTAGCTCTGCCTGTGACCACTTTCCCTCCCCTCCCACTAGCCTAGCTCTGCCTGTGACCCCTTTTCCTTCCCTCCCACTAGCCCTGCCTGTGACCACTTTTCCTTCCCTCCCACTAGCCCTGCCTGTGACCACTTTTCCTTCCCTCCCACCTAGCTCTGCCTGTGACCAGTTTTCCTTCCCTCCCACTAGCCTAGCTCTGCCTGTGACCACTTCTCCTTCCCTCCGACTAGCCCTGCCTGTGACCACTTTCCCTTCCTCCCCCACGGGCCTTACCTGTGACCACTTTGCCTTCCCTCCCAATAGCCCTGCCTGTGAACCCTTTACCTTCCCTCCCACTAGCCCTGCCTGTGGCCACATTCCCCCCTCCCCTCCCACTAGCCTAGCTCTGCCTGTGACCACTTTCCCTTCCCTCCCACTAGCCCTGCCTGTGGCCACATTTCCCCATCCCCTCCCACTAGCCTAGCTCTGCCTGTGACCACTTTCTCTCCCCTCCCACTAGCCTAGCCCTGCCTGTGACCACTTTCTGTCCCCTCCCACTATCCTAGCCCTAACTGTGACCACTTTCCCTCCCCTCCCACTAGCCCTGCCTGTGACCACTTTCCCTCCCATCCCACTAGCCTAGCTCTGCCTGTGACCACTTTCCCTCCCCTCCCACTAGCCTAGCTGTTGCCTGTGACCACTTTCCCGTCCCTCCCACTAGCCTAGCACTGCCTGTGACCACTTTCCCTTCCCTCCCACTAGCCCTGCCTGTGGCAACTTTCCCTTCCCTCCCACTAGCTCTGTCTGTGACCATTTTCCCTCCCCTCCCACTAGCCTAGCTCTGCCTGTGACCACTTTCCCTCCCCTCCCACTAGCCTAGCTCTGCCTGTGACCACTTTCCCTCCCCTCCCACTAGCTCTGCCTGTGACCACTTTCCCTCCCCTCCCACTAGCCTAGCCCTGCCTGTGACCCCTTTTCCTTCCCTCCCACTAGCTCTGCCTGTGACCACTTTCCCTCCAACTAGCTCTGCCTGTGACCCCTTTTCCTTCCCTCCCACTAGCTCTGCCTGTGACCACTTTCCCTCCCCTCCCACTAGCCTAGCTCTGCATGTGACCACTTTCCCTCCCCTCCCACTAGCTCTGTCTGTGACCCCTTTTCCTTCCCTCCCACTAGCCTAGCTCTGCCTGTGACCCCTTTTCCTCCCCTCCCACTAGCCCAGCTCTGCCTGTGACCACTTACCCTCCCACTAGCCTAGCTCTGCCTGTGACCACATTCCCTCCCCTCCCACTAGCCTAGCCCTGCCTGTGGCCACTTCCCTTCCCTCCCACTAGCCATGCATGTGGACAATTTCCCTTCCCTGCCAATAGCCCTGCCTGTGGCCACTTTCACTTCCCTCTCACTAGCCCTGCCTGTGACCACTTTCCCTCCCCTCCCACTAGCCCTGCCCGTGACCACTTTCCCTCCCCTCCCACTAGCCTAGCCCTGCCTGTGACAGCTTTCCCTCCCCTCCCACTAGCATAGCCCTGCCTGTGACAGCTTTCCCTCCCCTCCCACTAGCATAGCCCTGCCTGTGACAACTTTCCCTTCCCTCCCACTAGCCCTGCCTGTGGCAACTTTCCCTTCCCTCCCACTAGCCCTGCCTGTGACCACTTTCCCTCCCCTCCCACTAGCCTAGCTCTGCCTGTGACCACTTTCCCTCCCCTCCCACTAGCCTAGCTCTGCCTGTGACCACTTTCCCTCCCCTCCCACTAGCCTAGCTCTGCCTGTGAACACTTTCCCTCCCCTCCCACTAGCCTAGCTCTGCCTGTGACCACTTTCCCTTCCCTCCCACTAGCCTAGCACTGCCTGTGACCACTTTCCCTTCCCTCCCACTAGCCTAGCTCTGCCTGTGACCACTTTCCCTCCCACTAGCTCTGCCTGTGACCCATTTTCCTTCCCTCCCACTAGCTCTGCCTGTGACCACTTTCCCTCCCCTCCCACTAGCTCTGCCTGTGACCCCTTTTCCTCCCCTCCCACTAGCCTAGCTCTGCCTGTGACCACTTTCCCTCCGCTCCCACTAGCGTAGCTCTGCCTGTGACCCCTTTTCCTTCCCTCCCACTAGCCTAGCTCTGCCTGTGACCCCTTCTCCTTCCCTCCGACTAGCCCTGCCTGTGACCACTTTCCCTTCCTCCCCCACGGGCCTTACCTGTGACCACTTTCCCTTCCCACCCACTAGCCCTGCCTGTGACCCCTTTACCTTCCCTCCCACTAGCCCTGCCTGTGGCCACATTTCCCCCTCCCCTCCCACTAGCCTAGCTCTGCCTGTGACCACTTTCTCTCCCCTCCCATTAGCCTAGCCCTGCCTGTGACCACTTTTTGCCCCCTCCCACTAGTCTAGCCCTAACTGTGACCACTTTCCCTCCCCTCCCACTAGCCTAGCCTGTGACCACTTTCCCTCCCCTCCCACTAGCCTAGCCTGTGACCACTTTCCCTCCCCTCCCACTAGTCTAGCTCTGCCTGTGACCACTTTCCCTCCCCTCCCACTAGCCTAGCTCTGCCTGTGACCACTTTCCCTCCCCTCACACTAGCCTAGCTGCTGCCTGTGACCACTTTCCCGTCCCTCCCACTAGCCTAGCTCTGCCTGTGACCACTTCCCTTCCCTCCCACTAGCCTAGCTCTGCCTGAAACCACTTTCCCATCCCTCCCACTAGCCCTGCCTGTGACCACTTTTCCTTCCCTCCCACTAGCTCTGCCTGTGACCACTTTTCCTTCCCTCCCACTAGCCCTGCCTGTGACCACTTTTCCTTCCCTCCCACTAGCCCTGCCTGTGACCACATTTCCTTCCCTCCCACTAGCCCTGCCTGTGACCACTTTTCCTTCCCTCCCACTAGCCCTGCCTGTGACCCCTTTCCCTCCCACTAGCCCTGCCTGTGGCCACATTTCCCCCTCCCCTCCCACTAGCCT